>NW_028160633.1:0-47500 GCF_964263955.1 Coregonus lavaretus | reverse complement strand
GGGCAACACAGACTTTCAACTCCCTCCAAAGATTTTCTATGGGGTTGAGATCTGGAGACTGGCTAGGCCACTCCAGGACCTTGAAATGCTTCTTACGAAGCCACTCCTTCGTTGCCCGGGCGGTGTGTTTGGGATCATTGTCATGCTGAAAGACCCAGCCACGTTTCATCTTCAATGCCCTTGCTGATGGAAGGAGGATTTCACTCAAAATCTCACGATACATGGCCCCATTCATTCTTTCCTTTACACGGATTAGTCGTCCTGGTCCCTTTGCAGAAAAACAGCCCCAAAGCATGATGTTTCCAACGCCATGCTTCACAGTAGGTATGGTGTTCTTTGGATGCAACTCAGCATTCTTTGTCCTCCAAACATGACGAGTTGAGTTTTTACCAAAAAGTTATATTTTGGTTTCATCTGACCGTATGACATTCTCCCAATCCTCTTCTGGATCATCCAAATGCACTTCAGACGGGCCTGGACATGTACTGGCTTAAGCAGGGGGACACGTCTCGCACTGCAGGATTTGAGTCCCTGGCGGCGTAGTGTGTTACTGATGGTAGGCTTTGTTACTTTGGTCCCAGCTCTCTGCAGGTCATTCACTAGGTCCCCCCGTGTGGTTCTGGGATTTTTGCTCACCGTTCTTGTGATCATTTTGACCCCACGGGGTGAGATCTTGCGTGGAGCCCCAGATCGAGGGAGATTATCAGTGGTCTTGTATGTCTTCCATTTCCTAATAATTGCTCCCACAGTTGATTTCTTCAAACCAAGCTGCTTACCTATTGCAGATTCAGTCTTCCCAGCCTGGTGCAGGTCTACAATTTTGTTTTTGGTGTCCTTTGACAGCTCTTTGGTCTTGGCCATTGTGGAGTTTGGAGTGTGACTGTTTGAGGTTGTGGACAGGTGTCTTTTATACTGATAACAAGTTCAAACAGGTGCCATTAATACAGGTAACGAGTGGAGGACAGAGGAGCCTCTTAAAGAAGAAGTTACAGGTCTGTGAGAGCCAGAAATCTTGCTTGTTTGTAGGTGACCAAATACTTATTTTCCACCATAATTTGCAAATAAATTCATTAAAAATCCTACAATGGGATTTTCTGGATTTTTTTTTCTCAATTTGTCTGTCATAGTTGACGTGTACCTATGATGAAAATTACAGGCCTCTCTCATCTTTTTAAGTGGGAGAACTTGCACAATTGGTGGCCGACTAAATACTTTTTTCCCCCACTGTATATTTCAACTGTACTGTGATGTCTTACAAAAGTTCTGAACCTTTCTATTCTCATTGTTTCTACGGATTGTGAATTGAAAATAAACATTTTTGCTAATAGTATTATTATGTTATTGATCGATTGACTATGACTTTTCAGATCACCCAGTAGTGCAATCTGCAGGGTTAGCTCCAGGTAAATATTGCAATCCTTTAGCCATTCCTGGACCTGTGTCCAAAAACAAGCTACAAATGGACAGTACCAAAACAAATGATCTAATGATTCTGTCTCTTCGCAGCAAAATCTGCAGAGCTGGGAAGATTGTATCCTCCATCTGAGGAATTGTTAGTCTCGTCGATTGCATGTAGAATGCATTTAACAAATCTCTATTGCCATAACGACGAGAGACAATCACAAGGACATTACAACATTCAACCAAGTGAAGAATCACACTTCACCTTTATCCTTCATCATCCTACCCTCTGTTTCTCTTCTCTCCTTGGCTCTCTGTGCTGCTGGGAATGAACCATGACAGGCCGAGGCATCTTCCAGGATTGGGGAGTAACTGATTACATTACTGGACGCTGCTGAGGGGAGGACGGCTCATAGTAATGACTGGAACGGACCAAATGGAATGGCATCCAAACATGTGTTTGATGTATTTGATGCCATTCCACGCATTCCGCTCCAGCCATCACCAATTAAGGTGCCACCAACCTCCTGTGGATTACATTTAGAAAGTAACCTACCCAACCCTCGCATTTTCTGCCACAGTTTACATTTGTGCGTGTGTCTATTCCCTTGTGTGTTTCTTCACAGTCCCCGTTGTTCCATAAGGTGTATTTTTTACCTGTTTTTTAAAATCCGATTCTAGTGCTTGCATTAGTTACCTGATGTGGAATAGAGTTCCATGTAGTCATGGCTCTATGTAGTACTGTGCGCCTCCCATAGTCTGTTCTGGACTTGGGGACTGTGAAGAGACTTCTTTTGGCATGTCTTGTGGGGTTTGCATGGGTGTCCGAGCTGTGTGCCAGTATTCCAAACAGACAGCTCGGTACATTCAGCTTGTCAACACCTCTTACAAAAACAAGCAGTGATGAAGTCCATCTCTCTTCCACTCTAAGCCAGGAGAGACTGGCATGCATGTCATTAATGTTAGCTCCCCGTGTACTTTTAAGGGCCAGCCGTGCTGCCCTGTTCTGAGC
Source organism: Coregonus lavaretus (assembly GCF_964263955.1). NCBI lineage: Eukaryota > Metazoa > Chordata > Actinopteri > Salmoniformes > Salmonidae > Coregonus > Coregonus lavaretus. The sequence goes on along the minus strand of NW_028160633.1, from coordinate 45,087 downwards.
CAACTGCAATTTTCCCAAGTCCCTGCTACTGAACAGTAGTCTATGTGCGACAACACTAGGGCCTGTAGGACCTGCCTTGTTGATAGTGTTGTTAAGAAGACAGAGCAGCGCTTAATTATGGACATATTTCTCCCCATTTTAGCTACTGTTGTATCAATATGCTTTGACCATGACAGTTTACAATCCAGGGTTACTCCAAGCAGTTTAGTCACCTCAACTTGCTCAATTTCCACATTATTCATTATGAGATGTAGTTGAGGTTTAGGGTTTAGTGAATGATATGACCCAAATACAATGCTTTAAGTTTTGGAAATATTTAGACTAACGTATTCCTTGCCACCCATTCCAAAATGAACTGCAACTCTTTGTTAAGTGATGCAGTTATTTCAGTTGCTGTAATAGCTGACGTGTATAGTGTTGAGTCATCTGCATACATAGACACACTGGCTTTACTCAAAGCCAGTGGCATGTCGTTAGTAAAGATGGAATAAAGTAAGGTGCCTAGACAGCTGCCCTGGGGAATTCCTGATTCTACCTGGATTAAGTTTGAGAGGCTTCCATTAAAGAACACCCTCTGTGTTCTGTTAGACATGTAACTCTTTATCCACATTATAGCAGGGGGTGTAAAGCCATAACACATATGTTTTTCCAGCAGCAGACTATGATCGATAATGTCAAAAGCCACACTGAAGTCTAATAAAACACCCCAAAATCTTTTTATCATCTATTTCTCTCAGCCAATCATCAGTTTATTGTGTAAGTGCTGTGCTTGTTGAATGTCCTTCTCTATAAGAATGCCGAAAGTTTGTTGTCAATTTATTTACTGTAAAATAGCATTGTATCTGGTCAAACACAATTTTTTCCAATAGTTTACTAAGGGTTGGTAACAGGCTGATTGGTCTGCTATTTGAGACAGTAAATGGTGCTTTACTATTCCTAGGTAGCGGAATGACTTTTGCTTCCCTCCAAGCCTGGGGGCACACACATTCTAGTAGGCTTAAATTGAAAATATGGCAAATAGGAGTGGCAATATCGTCCGCTATTATCCTCAGTAATTTTCCATCCAAGTTGTCAGACCCCGGTGGCTTGTCATTGTTAATAGACAACAATAATTGTTTTCACCTCTTCCACACTCACTTTACAGAAATCAAAATTACAATGCTTGTCTTTCATAATTTGGTCAAATATACTTGGATGTGTAGTGTCAGCAATTGTTGCTAATCTTGCCAATTAAAAAAATATTAAAGTAGTTGGCAAAATCAGTTGGTTTTGTGATGAATGAGCCATCTGATTCAATGAATGATGGAGCTGAGTTTGCCTTTTTTCCCAAAATTAAACAGCTCCAAACACTGCAGGGAGGAGAGACGAAATGGAGAAGTCACACAGTGAGCCAACATAACCACAATACTGTGGCCTTATTGTGACAACGTCCTGCAGTCTCTCACTTGTTGCACAGCTGCTGAAAGCTGGATCAGAGACAGGGGGAAGGCATGTTGGCATCACTAACTCTGCAGGCATTTCTCTCATTGGAGTGAATGAGACCCTTACAAAACAATATTGCAGTTTTAAAAGTGCAGTAACTGTGTTATTTTGGATGCAGTATTTGCAGCAAACTGCAGTTATACTGCATTCTAACTACAGTTATACTACAGTGTACTGCAGTTATACTGCACTCTGACTGCAATCTTATTTCATATGGGGAATGAGAGAGAGAGAGAGAGAGAGAGAGAGAGAGAGGGAGGGGGGAGAGAGAGAGCGTGAGAGATAGAGGGAAAGAGAGAGCGTGGGGGTGAAGAGAGAGAAAGAGGGGTGAGAGGCGGAGAGAGAGAGAGAGAGAGAGAGAGAGAGAGAGAGAGAGAGAGAGAGATCAAGGAATTGGCGAGGGCACTAGAACAGTCTGCAGCACCCGGCCTCATGTCTACTGTTTGCTGATGATCTTGTGCTTCTTTTCCCAGCCAAGGAGGGCCTAGAGCAGCACCTAGATCTTCTGCAAAGATTCTGTCAGACATGGGCCCTGACAGTATATCTCAGTAAGACAAAAATATTGGTGTTCCAAAAACGGTCCAGTTGCCAGGACCACAAATACAAATTCCATCTAGACACTGTTGCCCTAGAGCACACAAAAAACAATACATACCTCGGCCTAAACTTCAGCACCACAGGTAACTTCCTCAAAGCTGTGAACGATCTGAGAGACAAGGCATGAAGGGCTTTCTACGCCATCAAAGGGAATATAAAATTTGACGTACCAATAAGGATCTAGCAAAAAATACTTGAATCAGTTATATAACCCATTGCCCTTTATGGTTGTGAGGTCTGGGGTCCGCTCACCAACCAAGAATTCACAAAATGGAACAAACACCAAATTGAGACTCTGCATGCAGGGGCCTTCCGAGTGACGCAGCGGTCTAAGGCACTGCATCGCAGTGTTGCGGCGTCACTACAGCCTGAGGTTGGATCCCAGGCTGTGTCATTACCGGCCGTGACCGGGATTCCCATGGTGCGGTGCACAATTGGCCCAGAGTCGTCCGAGTTCGGGGAGGGTTTGGCCGGAGGGACTTTACTTGGCTCATCGCGCTCTAGCGACTCCTTGTGGCGGGCCGGGTGCCTGCAGGCTGACTTCGGTCGTCAGTTGAACAGTGTTTCCTCCGACACATTGGTGCAGCTGGCTTCCAGGTTAAGTGAGCGGGTGTTAAGAAGCGCAGTTTGGTGGGTCATGTTTCGGAGGACGCATGACTCGACCTTCGCCTCTCCCAGCCCGTTGGGGAGTTGCAGCGATGAGACAAGATCATAATCACGAAATTGGGAAGAAAAATGCAGGTAGAAATTACACACACACAAATAACGCATGCAGAGCAGAATTAGGGTGTTACATTCTACAACCACCTAAAAGGAAGCGATTCCCAAACCTTCCATAACAAAGCCATCACCTACAGAGAGATGAACCTGGAAACCTGGAGAAGAGTCCCCTAAGCAAGCTGGTCCTGGGGCTCTGTTCACAAACACAAACAGACCCCACAGAGCCCCAGGACAGCAACACAATTAGACCCAACCAAATCATGAGAAAACAAAAAGATAGTTACTTGACACATTGGAAGGAATTAACAAAAAAACAGAGCAAACTAGAATGATATTTGGCCCTAAACAGAGAGTACACAGTGCCAGAATACCTGACCACTGTGACTGACCCAACATTAATGAAAGCTTTGACTATGTACAGACTCAGTGAAGCATAGACTTGCTATTGAGAAAGGCAGCCGTAGGCAGATCTGGCTCACAAGAGAAGACAGGCTATGTGCACACTGCCCACAAAATGAGATGGAAACTGAGCTGCACTTCCTAACCTCCTGTCAAATGTATGACCATATTAGAGACACATATTTACCTCAGATTACACAATGAATTTGAAAACAAATCCAATTTTGATAAACTCCCATATCTATTAGGTGAAATACCACAGTGAGCCATCACAGCAGCAAGATTTGTGTCCTGTTTCCAGAAGAAAAGGGCAACCAGTGAAGAACAAACACCCTTGTAAATAGAACCCATATGTTTATTTATTTTCCCTTTTGTACTTTAACTATTTGCACATTGTTACAGCACTGTATATAGACATAATATGACACTTGAAATGTCTTTATTTATTTGGAACTTTTGTGAGTGTAATGTTTATTGTTTATTTTTTTATTGTTTATTTCATTTTTGTTTGTTATCTATTTCACTTGCTTTAGCAATGTAAACATATGTTTCCCATGCCAACAAAGCCTTTAAATTGGAGAGAGAGAGAGAGAGAGAGAGAGAGAGAGGGGGGGGGGGGGGGGGGACAGAACGAGAGAGAGAGAGAGAGAGAGAGGGGGGGGGGGGACAGAACGAGAGAGAGAGAGAGAGGGGGGGTGTGGGGACAGAACAAGAGAGAGAGAGAGAGAGAGAGAGAGAGGGGGGGGGGGCAGAAAGAGAGAAAGAAGCAAACAAAAGCATCTGATCTGGTCTTCTACATGGTCTACATTACTACATTTGTAAAGGTCAATTCTAAAGTTTTACATCGAGGTTCAGAATTGGTCTTATAATTACACACAACTATAGTCAATGTGTATGTTTGTGTTTTTTGTGTGTATATGTGTGTGTGTATGTGTGCATGTGTGTATGTGTGTGTGTGCGTATGTATGTGTGCGTGCGCGTGTGCCTGTGCATCAATCTCTCACAGTCTCACGTTCATCCATGTTTATCAAACGTCAAATTTAGGCCTTGACTCTGAAATCTTAAGGTTAGGCATTAACTCTGGATGGTTAAGGTAAAGGTTAAGGTTTGGGATAGTCTTAAAACAAAAATCTGAAAACCGAAACCTACTTGAAGGTTACAGCGCTCACCGTTGCCCCCTAGTGGCCGGTTTCCATGTCATCTCTCGACGTCTTCAGACATGGATGGATGTCGAATATTGACTTGTATCACGAGTGACCTAGCTCTATGTGAGTGGGTGTGTGCGTTGCATGTGCGTGCTTGAGTGTGTGCATCTGAGTTTATAGGTTGATGCAGTTATCATTATTTTGTGACAGTAAACAGCACTCCTGTAAACGTGTCCACCTTGCAAATCCTTTCATAAACCAAGGACACAGCGTGAGATGCTGAACAGCTCCAGGAGCTAGATACATGACATGGACTAACACAGGGACTGTAGCTGTCCATTCAGCACCATGGACTAACACGGGGACTGTAGCTGTCCATTCAGCACCATGGACTAACACAGGGACTGTAGCTGTCCATTCAGCACCATGGACTAACACAGGGACTGTAGCTGTCCATTCAGCACCATGGACTAACACAGGGACTGTAGCTGTCCATTCAGCACCATGGACTAACACAGGGACTGTAGCTGTCCATTCAGCACCATGGACTAACACAGGGACTGTAGCTGTCCATTCAGCACCATGGACTAACACAGGGACTGTAGCTGTCCATTCAGCACCCTGGACTAACACAGGGACTGTAGCTGTCCATTCAGCACCATGGACTAACACAGGGACTGTAGCTGTCCATTCAGCACCATGGACTAACACAGGGACTGTAGCTGTCCATTCAGCACCATGGACTAACACAGGGAGTGTAGCTGTCCATTCTGCACCATGGACTAACACAGGGACTGTAGCTGTCCATTCAGCACCATGGACTAACACAGGGACTGTAGCTGTCCATTCAGCACCATGGACTAACACAGGGACTGTAGCTGTCCATTCAGCACCATGGACTAACACAGTGACTGTAGCTGTCCATTCAGCACCATGGACTAACACAGGGACTGTAGCTGTCCATTCAGCACCCTGGACTAACACAGGGACTGTAGCTGTCCATTCAGCACCATGGACTAACACAGTGACTGTAGCTGTCCATTCAGCACCATGGACTAACACGGGGACTGTAGCTGTCCATTCAGCACCATGGACTAACACAGGGACTGTAGCTGTCCATTCAGCACCATGGACTAACACAGGGAGTGTAGCTGTCCATTCTGCACCATGGACTAACACAGGGAGTGTAGCTGTCCATTCTGCACCATGGACTAACACAGGGACTGTAGCTGTCCATTCAGCACGATGGACTAACACGGGGAGTGTAACTGTCCATTCATATTTCTGGGGGGCAAAATTACAATTTAGCACCATGGACAGCGCTACTTTAGCCTGACCCTCAACAACCAGCCTGCTGCATGCAGGGAATCCTTCACCCCATAGTGAAAGAGTGTCATGGAGATAGGGGCTAGAGAGACTAGTGTACTTACTACCACCCCTTCCCTCCCTATTCCCTCCAGCCTTACCTGAGCCACTTCAGAGATGTTCAGTAGCTTACGTTTCTATGCTGTGGAAACATTGAGTACTTCCAGATGCAGTTATAACAGATGATAGTCACATTGGGAGTGTACCAGGTAGATTGTTCACCTTGCTGTTTGCATCTTCAAAACACGCCTGTCCTATGCTGGTGTCTGACAGGTTGGCTTTATTTCTCTCCTAGATGCCGTCTTTCGATTTCCAGGCTGCCATGTGGGATGAGTGTCTTTCACCTTGCTCTAAAGATCAGCAGATCTGACCGCCTTAAGATCAGGATTATCCACACCTGCTTTAATCATTCTAAGAGTAACACTGAATCTCTGAAAGCACAAAGCTGAAATGTCCACATGAACAGTGCCTTCGGAAAGTATTCAGAGCTTTTTCCACATTTTGTTACGTTATAGCCTTATTCTAAAATTGATTAAATAGTTTTTTCCCCCTCATCAATCTACACACAATACCCAATAATGACAAAGCAAATACGGGTTTTTGGTAATTTTTGCTAATAAATAAAATAAAAAAACAGAAATATCACATTTACATAAGTATTCAGACCCTTTACTCAGTACTTTGTTGAAGCACCTTTGGCAGCGATTACATTTTCGAGTCTTCTTGGGTATGACGCTACAAGCTTGGCACACCTGACATTCAGAGACTTGTACCGAAGCCACTCCTGCGTTGTCTTGGCTGTGTGCTTAGGGTCGTTGTCCTGTTGGATGGTTCTTGGGGACCATCAATGCTGCAGAAATGTTTTGGTACCCTTCCCCAGATCTGTGCCTCGACACAATCCTGTCTCAGAGCTCTACGGACAATTCCTTCGACCTCATGGCTTGGTATTTAATCAGACATGCACTGTCAACTGTAGGACCTTATATAGACAGGTGTGTGCCTTTCCAAATCATGTCCAATCAATAGAATTTACTACAGGTAGACTCCAATCAAGTTGTAGAAACATCTTAAGGATGATCAATGGAAACAGGATGCATCTGAGCTTAACTTTGAGTCTCATAGCAAAGGGTCTGAATACTTATGTAAATAAGGTATTTCTGTTTTTATTTTTAATACATTTGCAAACATTTCTACAAAAACTGGTTTTGCTTTGTCATTATGGGGTATTGTGTGTAGATTGCTGTTTTTTTATTTATTTAATCCATTTTAGAATAAGGCTGTAACGTAACAAAATTTGGAAAAAGTCAAGGGGTCTGAATACTTTCCAAAGGCACTGTATATCTGGGCAGTGGTGGAAAAATTACTCAAATGTCATACTTCATTAAAAGTAAAAATACCTTAATAGAAAATGGCTCAAGTAAAAGTGAAAGTCACCCAGTAAAATACTACTTGAGTAAAAGTCTAAAAGAATTTGGTTTTAAATATACTTAAGTATCAAAAGTAAATGTAATTGCTAAAATATACTTAACTATCAAAACCATAAATCATTTCAAATTCCTTATGTTAAGCAAACCAGAATGCACAATTATTATTATTATTATTTTTACGGATAGCCAGGGGCCACACTCCAACACTCTGAAATCATTTAGAATTGAAGCATTTGTGTTTAGTGAGTCCACCAGATCAGAGGCAGTTGGGATGACCAGGGATGTTCTCTTGATAAATGCGTGAATTGGACCATTTTCCTGTCCTGCTAAGCATTCAAAATGTAACGAGTACTTTTGGGTGTCAGGGAAAATATATGGAGTAGAAAATAGTGGTGAAAATATAAATAGTAAAGTAGTACATTAAAGTATTTTTACTTAAGTACTTTACACCACTTTATTTGGATGCAGGCCTTAGTAGAATTTTTTATGAAATCTGGCAACATACTGTAGATATGATACTCAGTGGCGGTCAGTGCCATTTAAGATGAGGGAGGACAATACTTTTTTTGTGAGCATGGCCTTATTTCTATTACAGCATACTGGATGACTGTCATTCATATTCAATTCACCCAGCTCAATGTAACATCGATAGATTTAGGCTACTACATGATACTCGAATTTCCCTATACCCATCATGAGGTTGCTACAACCTAGACTATGAATTAAAGTTTACAACGTAGGTGCACAGGTCGAGAGAAATTTGAGTAATCAAGGTAACAGACAGTGACACATTCAATACTGCCTTGCACACTCTTGCCTGCATCTAGCTGATCTAGGGTGTAATCATTAGTCCAACAGTTGCAAACAAGAGTTTCTATTGGACAAATTCAGGTATGTTTATCCCCGTTTCGTTACGTTTGCTTCCGTTTAAGATTTCTTTTTCAACAAAATCGGCGGAATGAATACACCCCTGATCACATGCAAACACAGTTCACTTTCATAGCAGCCACACACAAACAGCATGATTAGCTCATTGTAATTCCTTCTCGCATCTACGTGCTCTCCTCCTCCCACACTTTTTTCTTTCACTTGTGCACTTCAGTGCACAACACATCAGCTGTCTGTGACCAAGCAAAAAATCACATTTTATGCACTGCTGTGCTAGCTAGCTTTAGCTTATGCTTTCAGTACTAGATTCATTCTCTGATCCTTTAATTTGGGTGGACAAAAGGTCAGTGCATGCTGCAAGGGCTCTGATAGGTGGAGGACATCCTCCGGAAGTATATGGAAGGGGGTGAGATCCATGAGCCTCCTAGGTTTTGTATTGAAGTCAATGTACCCAGAGGAGGACGGAAACTAGCTGTCCTCCGGCTACACCATGGTGCTACCCTACAGAGTACTGTTGAGGCTACTCCAGTCCTTCATTGCAAAACAGTGTGTTTGAATCTATTATTTGGTGACGTGAATATATTTAGTATCGTTTTATCTAAAAAATAATAGCTTTTTTAATGTTTCACTATTTTTATTTTATTAAATTCACAGAGGAGGATGGTCCTCCCCTTCCTCCTCTGAGGAGCCTCAACAGATGATACTGCATCGCAACACATGTGTTGACATTCCTCTCCGCATCCCCTACAGCAACAAGTTAGTGACAGAGCAGACATAGAACATGCTCATTGGATGGCAACCAACAATTCCCCTGTGAGTCTCTCAGACAGTGTGGCTGTCTTCAAAACCATAATTATGTGTGTTTCTCTCCCTTCATGAAAACATCCGCAGCCTCGCTCGTCATCAGATCTGCATTTCGCCCTACCGGGTCACCACGCACCGCCACGCATCACAGCTCGTCAGACAGCCCCAGCAGAATAGGATCTTTATCAAATCAACAGGGTCAGAACCAGCAAGACAGATTTAGAGATGGAGCAAAGACAAGCAGGCCGTGCTTGTCTGTCTGTCAGCCATTAACCAATCCTGACAGGTTTGTGTCTGAGCGGAGCATGGTCGGCCCCGAGATGATAAACACACGTAGGCTGCTGCCTGTTGAGCTCCGAGAGGGGACATCAACATCCTCAGCACCTCAATATGAATAACTCTGTTGAGCTCCGAGAGGGGACATCAACATCCTCAGCACCTCAATATGAATAACTCTGTTGAGCTCCGAGAGGGGGCATCAACATCCTCAGCACCTCAATATGAATAACTCTGTTGAGCTCCGAGAGGGGGCATCAACATCCTCAGCACCTCAATATTAATAACTCTGTTGAGCTCCGAGAGGGGACATCAACATCCTCAGCACCTCAATATGAATAACTCTGTTGAGCTCCGAGAGGGGGCATCAACATCCTCAGCACCTCAATATTAATAACTCTGTTGAGCTCCGAGAGGGGGCATCAACATCCTCAGCACCTCAATATGAATAACTCTGTTGAGCTCCGAGAGGGGGCATCAACATCCTCAGCACCTCAATATGAATAACTCTGTTGAGCTCCGAGAGGGGGCATCAACATCCTCAGCACCTCAATATGAATAACTCTGTTGAGCTCCGAGAGGGGGCATCAACATCCTCAGCACCTCAATATGAATAACTCTGTTGAGCTCCGAGAGGGGGCATCAACATCCTCAGCACCTCAATATGAATAACTCTGTTGAGCTCCGAGAGGGGGCATCAACATCCTCAGCACCTCAATATGAATAACTCTGTTGAGCTCCGAGAGGGGGCATCAACATCCTCAGCACCTCAATATGAATAACTCTGTTGAGCTCCGAGAGGGGACATCAACATCCTCAGCACCTCAATATTAATAACTCCTATCACTATGCAACAGACGTCACTTAATCTGATAGACAATGGAAATGAGGGACACATTACAGTTTACAGAGCACGTATGAGCAAACTGAGAGATTAGATGAAAGACAGAGGATAGAAAGAGGTGATGGGAGGGCAGAAGAGAGATAGAAAGTAGGCTTTGGCCGGTGTGGTACAGCCGTATTGGGCCGGTGTGGTACTGCCGTATTGGGCCGGTGTGGTACAGCCGTATTGGGCCGGTGTGGTACAGCCGTATTGGGCCGGTGCGGTACAGCCGTATTGGGCCGGTGTGGTACAGCCTTATTGGGCCGGTGTGGTACAGCCGTATTGGGCCGGTGTGGTACAGCCTTATTGGGCCGGTGTGGTACAGCCGTATTGGGCCGGTGTGGTACAGCCTTATTGGGCCGGTGTGGTACAGCCTTATTGGGCCGGTGTGGTACAGCCTTATTGGGCCGGTGTGGTACAGCCGTATTGGGCCGGTGTGGTACAGCCGTATTGGGCCGGTGTGGCTTACTAAATGCCAGAGCCTAATTTCATTCCGAGTCCGCCACTGAACCTTCCTGAATGTGATACAATAGGAGCCATGTCCTTGATATCTCTCACCGACTGTCTCTGTGTTTTCCCTCACCAATTGTCTCTGTGTTATCTCTCACCAACTGTCTGTTATCTCTCACCAACTGTCTGTTATCTCTCACCAACTGTCTGTTATCCCTCACCAACTGTCTCTGTGTCTTGTGGTTTCTAACAGGGCTTTGTGCTGACTGATGATAGATGTGTGGACAGCACATCTTGCTTCAGGGACAGGACGCTGCCAGTGAGACATGTACAGTACTGCTGATGAGTAAGAGCTGTTACAGGAGGGGGTCGCAGTTCCGGAGCGACCCACTAGGTGTCATCCTCCGACAACCTTAGGCACCTCCTCACTCACAGTCGGGACTAATAATTACCCTATTGGTGTCACCTGTGTCTACCTGTTCACCTGTGTATTTATACACTCACTTCCCTGTGTTCCCTTGCTCTGTTTTCTCTGCTAGTTCTCGATGCCAAACAGTACTAATCAGTGTCTGACATTTTACATTGACATTTTAGTCATTTAGCAGACGCTCTTATCCAGAGCGACTTACAGTTAGTGAGTGCATACATTTTCATACTGGTCCCCCGTGGGAATCGAACCCACAACCCTGGCGTTGCAAACGCCATGCTCTACCAACTGAGCTACAACTGTGCATACACACTCACACACACTTATACACACACTGCAATGTGAATACACACTCATTACACCAATACAATATGCCCCTCATGCGTCATTACTGCCACCTCATTGACCCGCCCCCTCTCTCCCGATACCTGCTGCTGGACTCTCGATCGGTGTCTGACTGGATCGGTAGGCTTTAATCCAAAAATCCCATCAAGCAGATTATCAATCTCTTTTGTTCCTGTCTGGGTAAATCAACGCCAGCGTGGAAGTGATCTTTCCTGAGCAACAACACACACACACACACACACACACACACACACACACACACACACACACACACACACGCACACACACACACACACACACATCCACACCGGCCCAATACGGCTGTACCACACCGGCCAAAGCCTACTTTCTATCTCTCTTCTGCCCTCCCATCACCTCTTTCTATCCTCTCTATGAGATATAGAAGGAGAGGCGGGTCTAACTGCTCAGGCAGATTAATGCAGCCTTCACTCAACAATACAATGAATGGGTCTAAAATAACTGTGCAAATGATGTCTGATTATGAAGCTTTGGTTAGAGCTGGACTGCAGCGCAGTGATTACAATCGGTGTCTTTCAAATTAATTTTAAAAAGTATGTTATACATCATTATTTATAGCATGCTTCCTGATAGATCCTTCTGGGAATACATGTGAAATGACAGCATTGACGATAAGTAGAATACATAGGCTATTAGATGTAGAATAATGTATAGGCTATTTTACATATGCCTTGGCAACCACACCAACACTGCACTTGAGGGAACAGCATGTTTATTACTTGAATTGATTAGATTTACAGTGGGGAGAACATGTATTTGATACACTGTCGATTTTGCAGGTTTTCCTACTTACAAAGCATGTAGAGGTCTGTAATTTTTATCATAGGTACACTTCAACTGTGAGAGACGGAATCTAAAACAAAAATCCAGAAAATCACATTGAATGATTTTTAAATAATTCATTTGCATTTTATTGCATGACATAAGAAAAACTGAACTTAATATTTGGTACAGAAACCTTTGTTTGCAATTACAGAGATCATATGTTTCCTGTAGGTCTTGACCAGGTTTGCACACACTGCAGCAGGGATTTTGGCCCACTCCTCCATACAGACCTTCTCCAGATCCTTCAGGTTTCGGGGCTGTCGCTGGGCAATACAGACTTTCAGCTCCCTCCAAAGATTTTCTATTGGGTTCAGGTCTGGAGACTGGCTAGGCCACTCCAGGACCTTGAGATGCTTCTTACGGAGCCACTCCTTAGTTGCCCTGGCTGTGTGTTTCGGGTCGTTGTCATGCTGGAAAACCCAGCCACAACCCATCTTCAATGCTCTTACTGAAGGAAGGAGGTTGTTGGACAAGATCTTGCAGAAAAGCATCCCCAAAGAATGATGTTTGACCAGGTCCTGCCGTGTAGCTCTGGGCTGATCCCTCACCTTTCTCATGATCATTGATGCCCCACGAGGTGAGATCTTGCATGGAGCCCCAGACCGAGGGTGATTGACCGTCATTTTGAACTTCTTCCATTTTCTAATAATTGCGCCAACAGTTGTTGCCTTCTCACCAAGCTGCTTGCCTGTTGTCCTGTAGCCCATCCCAGCCTTGTGCAGGTCTACAATTTTATCCCTGATGTCCTTACACAGTTCTCTGGTCTTGGCCATTGTGGAGAGGTTGGAGTCTGTTTGATTGAGTGTGTGGACAGGTGTCTTTTATACAGGTAACGAGTTCAAACAGGTGCAGTTAATACAGGTAATGAGTGGAGAACAGGAGGGCTTCTTAAAGAAAAACTAACAGGTCTGTGAGAGCCGGAATTCTTACTGGTTGGTAGGTGATCAAATACTTGCAAAATAAAATGCAAATTAATTACTTCAAAATCATACAATGTGATTTTCTGGATTTTTGTTTTAGATTCCGTCTCTCACAGTTGAAGTGTACCTATGATAAAAATTACAGACCTCTACATGCTTTGTAAGTAATAAAACCTGCAAAATCGAAAGTGTATCAAATACTTGTTCTCCCCACTGTATATTGCAGTCATCCAGCTGCTTAAAGCGCTTTACATAAGAGCATGTCTCTGTCTTCTCATCCTATGGTGCAGAAAGACTCTGTCTTCTCATCCTATGGTGCAGAAATACTCTGTCTTCTCATCCTATGGTGCAGAAATACTCTGTATTCTCATCCTATGGTGCAGAAAGACTCTCTGTCTTCTCATCCTATGGTGCAGAAAGACTCTCTGTCTTCTCATCCTATGGTGCAGAAATACTCTCTGTCTTCTCATCCTATGGTGCAGAAAGACTCTCTGTCTTTTCATCCTATGGTGCAGAAAGACTCTCTGTCTTCTCATCCTATGGTGCAGAAGACTCTCTGTCTTCTCATCCTATGGTGCAGAAAGACTGTCTGCTCATCCTATGGTGCAGAAAGACTCTCTGTCTTCTCATCCTATGGTGCAGAAATACTCTGTCTTCTCATCCATTGGTGCAGAAAGACTCTGTCTGCTCATCCTATGGTGCAGAAAGACTCTGTCTTCTTATCCTATGGTGCAGAAAGACTCTCTGTCTTCTCATCTTATGGTGCAGAAATACTCTCTGTCTTCTCATCCTATGGTGCAGAAATACTCTGTCTTCTCATCCTATGGTGCAGAAAGACTCTCTGTCTTCTCATTATATGGTGCAGACAGCAGAAAGTCTCTCTGTCTTCTCATTCTATGGTGCAGACAGCAGAAAGACTCTCTGTCTTCTCATCCTATGGCGCAGACAGCTGAAAGAGTCAACCCATGTGATAAATCAGAACAGTCACACCCCTGCGGCTACTAAAGGAAGGCGCTCACGCTCAAACTCACCTGCCTTCGGATCCAGTGCCGAGCGGTGTGTGTGTCTTTGTGTGTGTGTCTTTGTGTGTGTGTTGCAGCCATCCTCCTGCCTGCCTGGCCTTGTCACACACTGCACACAGAGAGATAATGGAAGTCATGTGGTTAGTGCCCTATTCAGCCGGACAACAGCACACTGTCTTGTAAGATAGGTATTGATCATGCCTGAAACGCTACTGTAACAGTGGTCTGGCTGTCTGTCATGGCAGTATGCACTTTACTGAATGGTCAGCAATCTATGTAATTACATTCAGGGTTTAGGTCGATCAAACAGTGTTCACACAACAGGAACAAAACCTTTATCCTGGAGTCTAATCAATGGTTCAGGGTAGGGGAGAATGGGTCGGTTGTCTCACGGGTTGGTTGTCACAGTGCTAGTTACTCCCAATCTATATGGCGCTGCGTAAATAATTTTAAGGTACAAATGTGTGAATTATTTGAAATAACTGATGTGTGGTGAATTTATGAGTTTATTTGAAAGTAAAAAAATTAAAATAAAACATCTTGGTAGGTGAGGTGAATTAGTGTTTATGTGAAAGTAAAACATTATTAAAAAATCGTAGTATTTTCTTTGTAAATGTTTGAATTATGGGAGTTTACATGAACAATTATATTTGTTCAAAATAGGAAAGGAAAAGCTATATTTCAAACCAATTTCTGAGTTCCTAGGATGCCATGTGGTTACCATCTTAATTAGTATTGGTTGGGGATGGTTGTCAAATGGAATGTGAGAGAGGGTTGTCACTATCAACATTGCCACTGCCAGTGCACAATACATCCCAAGCTTGTATGTGCTTGTGCTATAAATAGCTCCATTCATTGCCTCTCTCTTACACAAATATTTTATTCTGTCATACACCCACACACGCACACATGCATGTGCAAACACATCCATACACACACACATTTACTCAAAATGTAATATGTCATTTGGGCCCTGGTCAAAATGTAATATGATATTTGGGCCCTGGTCAAAATGTAATATGTTATTTGGGCCCTGGTCAAAATCTAATATGTTATTTGTGCCCTGGTCAAAATCTAATATGTTATTTGTGCCCTGGTCAAAATCTAATATGTTATTTGTGCCCTGGTCAAAATCTAATATGTTATTTGGGCCCTGGTCAAAATGTAATATGTTATTTGGGCACTGGTCAATATGTACGCACTATATAACGTTTAGGGTGCCCTTCCAGACATGTGTATGGATCCTGGCCTGTCTACCTTCACCTGTAACTTCACCTGGTGTAATGGACAAGAATGGCGTGGCCCCTTACTGCCATGGACAGTGGATCCTGTCGTAGTCGATAAACCACTTCACCTTGCCAGTCAACTGTGACTCAGGGGTTCACATGGTCCATTTCGTTCATAACTACTTCTCCTGCTGCTGAATCCATTTCCCACATGCATTCAGCAGTGGAGAAAGATGAACTGCGTGTTCTTAAAATAATGTCAGAGAGAATACTGTTCGGTATGTAGGGTGTAGACTCGTGGAAAAAAAATACTCTCTATAATCTTAAAGGCTGTCTCCATAAGAGGTGCAGGAACTCAAGCAGTAGAACATTTTAGATGCTCCTGCCCATATGATTATATTTTACACCTGTGAGAGGCCTAAGAGTCCTTCAAGGGCTCCGCACCGTCATCCTGCTTAGAGAATGAACAGGAAAAGGAAATCAACCAGATGCACATGACACCAAGGCTCTGTCTTAAATGTCTCCTTACCTTTTGAGAAAGAAAAACACAAATATTTATTACGTTATCATTGCCTTTACATTAAGGCTGAGACTATTCAATTGTATAATAGAAACATCTTTAATACAAAGCAGCTGCAAGGGAGATGTACCTCTGATTTCACAGGGAATAATAAATTGTTACATTTCCCTTATATAGTGAGAAGTAAAAATACAATCATGTTGTTTACACAACAGTTATTTCATACTAGCAGCAGTTCCAGAACGCAATGGCCTTGTGCTAGGGTGCAGACATACCAGGTGTCTATGGAAGGCATAACATCACAGTCCAACACAGAATATATCCCTTAAGAAGTTACACCAGCTCACCCCAAATTCTGCCACCACAATAGTAAATGCAGGTCCACTGAGGGGAAACTTAGCTAGCTATCTAGCATTCATTTATTTTGCGGAGACATATTTTTTTGAAGCATCTGATGTTGATTCATTAACTTAAAATGTCTATGGTTTCTGTTACAAAGTTGCAGTCATGACGCAAGTGGCGCACGTGTTTCTTGTTTGACCAGTTGTTTTCAGCTAACGTTACATTTTGGCCAGTTATCCACCTAAATGCGGTGGTCAGTAGAGAAACTAGCTATGAGTTGAACATATTATTTGTCCAAAAAATAACTAGTCTCGAGTTATTGTGTTGCCCATTGTGTAATTATAGCTAACCAGCTGGCTCCTGCAGCCTATGGGCCCACACGCTCCCGAGTCTAGCTAGCTAGCATTTCGCATAGGCTAGTTGAGCTGTTTTATTAGCAATCGGCTGAGATGACTCAGCTGAATGTTATTGGGGTGAGGGAATGTTAGATTAGTCTATTAATTTTAAGATAACATTAATTGAAGTTGGTGGTTACTACTCAAATCAAATCAAATTGTATTTGTCACATTCACGTGTTTAGCAGATGTTATTGCGGGTGTAGTGAAATGCTTGTGCTTCTAGCTCCGGCAGTGCAGTAATATCTAACAAGTAATATCTAACAATTTCACAACATATACCCAATACACACAAATCTAAGTAAGGAATGGAATTTAAGAATATATACATATACGGACAAGCAATGACAGTGCGGCAAACAGTAGAATATTATAGAATGCAGTATACACATATGAGATGAGTAATTCAAGATATGTAAACATTATTAAAGTGGCTAGTGTTCCATTTCTTAAAGTGGCCAGTGATTTCTAATCTATGTATATAGGCAGCAGCCTCTAATGTGCTAGTGATGGCTGTTTAACAGTCTGATGGCCTTGAGATAGAAGCTGTTTTTCATTCTCTCGGTCCCAGCTTTGATGCACCTGTACTGACCTCGCCTTCTGGATGATAGCGGGGTGAACAGGCAGTGGCTCGGGTGGTTGATGACCTTGATGATCTTTTTGGCCTTCCTGTGACATCGGGTGCTGTAGGTGTCATGGAGGGCGGGTAGTTTGCCCCCGGTAATGCATTCGGCAGACTGCACCACCCTCTGGAGAACCCTGCGATTGCGGGCGGTGCAGTTGCAGTCCCAGGTGGTGATACAGCCCGACAGGATGCTCTCAATTGTGCATCTGTAAAAGTTTGTGAGGGTTGTAGGTGCCAAGCCAAATTTGTTCAGCCTCCTGAGGTTGAAGAGGCTCTGTTGCGCCTTCTTCAACACACTGTCTGCGTGGGTGGACCATTTCAGTTTGTCAGTGATGTGTACGCCAAGGAACTTGAAGCTTTCCACCTTCCCCACTGCAGTCCCGTCAATGTGGATGGGGGAGTGCACCCTGCTGTTTCCTGAAGTACACAATCATCTCCTTTGTTTTGTTGACGTTGAGTGAGAGGTTACTGGTTACAGATCCGAGGTGAGAGAAATTGTCTTCCATGTTTTCTGTTTTTGTCGGGCTCGGAGTTGGAGTACTGATATTTTGATGTAACTGGCTCTACTTCCATAGGCCGACCCTCTCAACCTGACTGGCCTTTTGCCCTGTCAATCACCCTCACACCTCTGGTCACTCCAACCAATCAGGTCACTTAGATGCGCTGCAGGACACCGCCTCCTCTCACCTTAGTACATGTTTTGCCATCACGAGAGAAGAAGCAAATAGTTGTGTTGCTGACAGACTTTCACACTGATGTTCCTTACTGAAGTGTTGTGCGTCCATTGAGAAGTGAGTGTTGGAAATGCTATTGGTGTAAAATAAATTGAGCAGTGTAACTTTGTAGATTAGATAAGCTACAGTGTCGTTTGCTAACCTTCACCTAACGCTAGCTCTAGTGTTTGTTTGGTTTAGAGAGGAATGTTTGTATGTAACCCGTGCATGCTACTTTCTATCAGTGTGGTTATCATTGCTACGTGTGTTTATAGAGTGCAAATAGTCCTACTCCTTATTGTATTAGCAGTGTGTATTGTTGTATGCTATCGCTGCAATGTTTATAGCCTCCATACAGTTGTAGTGATTTGAGCATGTCAGTATAGAGATTCTGGAAGCATCTAGAAGGTTCCAGTACCTTCTGGGCACCCACAGTGATTATTTATGACAGTGCAACAAGAGACCTGCTAGCTAAGATCTAAGCACTCGTGTATAAATAAATATCCCTGTTAATATTTACACATCTCTCTAACTTGTTAGTAGAGCGTGTATTTTTATTGCTATGTTGCATGTGTATTTACGTGAGTATCTTGTAACGGGGTCCTCATGCTTGCATTGTTTCTCCCTTTTTAATTTTTTTTACCACACATTAAATACCTCTAATGGAAGCAGCTGTGTGTGTATGTGTGTGTGTGTATGTGTGTGTGTGTGTGTATGTGTGTGTGTGTGTGTATGTGTGTGTGTGGTGACAAAGTGTACAGTACTGGGCCTCAACATCGTGTTCTAACCGGACAACCCTATAGTGGGCAGATCTAAATGAATTAGTTTTAAGTAACTAATGGGTGAGGGCTCAGAAGCCAACGGTGCAGACAAACTCCAGCTAGCCATTTTTACACAATGGACACCATGTCTGGTCAGGTTAATACAGTGGTTCTATGCTGTCTGGGTTCTCTGATTGGGAGACATGTCACACTCTGAGGGTTGCATCAATACTGTCAATACTCAGCAGCACTGACAAACGTTGTTCATTTGGAAATTCAATGTTCACACCATGTTGATGAAATTACACGGCTCATTCAACTACCAGAACACTAAAGGGAGGCGTTTCATATCTTTGTAACAGTCCATTGAATGATGTGTCATGTGTTATGCATTCTGTGTCAAATCAGCTTTGTTTCTATTCGTTCATGAAACCCTCACTCTAGAAGTGGTCAGAGATGGACAGAGCAAAGGGGAGAGATGGAGAGGAAGAGGTATTTGTATTTATTATGGATCCCCATTAGTTGCTGCCAAGGCAGCAGTTACTCTTCCTGGGGTTCAGCAACATTAAGTCAGTTATATACAAGTTAAAATATTACATGACATTACATTTCATAACACTTTTCACAACAAATTAAGTGGGTTCCCTCAGGCCAATACTCCACTATCACATAACTACAATAGCCTGGAGTAGCACCCCAGATCAGATTACTAGTCTTGGTTAAAGTGTTGTATCCACAGCAACAGGCTGGTGGCTAGGAAATGATAGGGCTTGTGTTTGCAGGTTTTCACATTTGGCATCTATACTTTTCTAAGGAAAAAACAAGGTCAAATGAAAATAAAGTAAAGGTGTCATGAGTTTAGATTTGTGTAATATCTGTCATGATTCATCCCTTTGGAAAATACCAGGTATACACCACCAGTCAAAAGTTTGGACACACTTACTCATTCAATGGTTTTTCATTATATATTTTTTATTTTTTTACATTGTAGAATAATAGTGAAGACATCAAAACTATGAAATAACACATATGGAATCATGTAAACTCAGCAAAAAAAGAAAAGTCCTCTCATTGCCAACTGTGTTTATTTTCAGCAAACTTAACATGTGTAAATATTTGCATGAACATAACAAGATTCAACAACTGCGACATAAACTGAACAAGTTCCACAGACATGTAACTAACACAAATTGAATAATGTGTCCCTGAACAAAGGGGGGGGGGGGGGGGTCAAAATCAAAAGTAACAGTTAGTATCTGGGGTGGCCACCAGCTTCATTAAGTACTGCAGTGCATCTCCTCTTCATGGACTGCACCAGATTTGCCAGTTCTTGCTGTGAGATGTTACCCCACTCTTCCACCAAGGCACCTGCAAGTTCCCGGACATTTCTGGGGGGAATGGCCCTAGCCCTCACCCTCCGATCCAACAAGTCCAGGGCTTAGTGGGACTATCATTTGTTTTTTAACAGGACAATGACCCAACACACCTCCAGGGCTGTGTAAGGGCTATTTTACCAAGAAGGAGAGTGATGGAGTGCTGCATCAGATGACCTGGCCTCCACAATCCCCCGACCTCAACCCTTTTGAGATGGTTTGGGATGAGTCAGATGGCAGAGTGAAGGAAAAGCAGCCAACAAGTCCTCAGCATATGTTGGAACTCCTTCAACACGGTTGGAAAAGCATTCCAGGTGAAGCTGTTTGAGAGAATGCCAAGAGTGTCTAAAGCTGTCATCAAGGCAAAGGGTGGCTATTTGAAGAATCTCAAATGTAAAATAAAATATATTTTGATTTCTTTAACACTTTTTTGGTTACTACATATGTGTTATTTCATAGTTTTGATGTCTTCACTATTATTCTACAATGTAAATAATAAAGGAAAACCCTTGAATGAGTAGGTGTGTCAGAACTTTTGACTAGTACTGTAAATCTTGCACTGGTGTTAAGGTTTGTAAAAAATGTGGAACCAGACGACTGTCTCTAAATAATGCAAATAGCCGTAAATGGAGGTGTGTAAGATCAGTGTAGACTTAATAATGTAATGTTATTGTGTATAATAATGTATATAATGTATATAATGTATAATAATGTATGTTATAACAGTTAATAATGTATGCTAAATGTTATTTTTGCAATGTGGGCAGTGGAAACGGTCCAAGACATGAGAGCGATTGCGCCGTGGAATGTAAGAGGTTGAAAGGCTATGTAAGGATTGTCTGCATTGTCAATCTACCTGTAAATTGAAAATCCATATAGAATGATCTTGACTTACGTAGCTGCTTCCCCTTGACCTGAGTGCTGCTTTCTCCCTTGGCGCTCCCTTACCCAGCAGAGCCAATATATTCATGTATCTACTACTGGGGTTTCATGTGGGATTGCTCTCCAACTATATTACAATAAAATGGATCTACGGTTAAAAGAAAAGCCAGTCTGCATCTTTACATTTACAAACACTAATGTTTACATTTGGTATGTTCCTTTGAGTGGACAAACCATTAAGAACACCTGCTTTTTTCGTGACATAGTCTGACCAGGTGAATCCAGGTGAAATCTATGATCCCTTATCGATGTCACTTGTTAAATCCGCTTCAATCAGTGTAGATGAAGGCGGAGGAGTCTGCTTGAAATAACAATGGTTAACGGTGTGAAGCGGGGGGCTGTGGGGGCACTGAAATGTACACTGAGTGTACGAAACATTAAGGACATCTTCCTAATATTGAGTTGCAGCCCCCCCCCCCCCCCCCCCCTTTTGAACTCTACAAGGTGTCAGAAGCGTTCCACAGGGATCCTGGACCATTTTGACTCCAATGCTTCCTACTGTTGTGTCGAGTTGGATGGATGTCCTTTGGGGGTGGACCATTTTGATACACACGGATGCGCCTGGAACCTACTACCATACCCCGTTCAAAGGCACTTACATTTTTTGCCTTGCCCATTCACCCTCTGAAAGGCACATATACACAATCCATGTCTCAATTGTCTCAAGGCTTAAAAATTCTTCTTTAACCTGTCTGCTCTCCTTCATCTACACTGATTGAAGTGGATTTAACAAGTGACATCAATAAGGGATCATAGCTTTCACCTGGATTCACCTGGTCAGTCCATGTCATGGAAAGAGCAGGTGTTCTTAATGTTTTGTACACTCAGTGTATTTATATAAAAGGGCAATGTTCTCTATTAGGATAATAGAATAGCAAGCCATATGGCAAGGCTCCCAACTGTTTTTTTTGGTCCCCCAAGTTTTCTGAGCAAAATAAATAAAGAAATCATTTTTAAAAGATCGTTGTAGGACATAAAAGACTGTAAAAATCACCAGGAAATCAGCTCCAAGTGATTTTAATTTAAGACATCTGTTCCCAAGTATTCCCACGCATAATGGAGAGGGACACGTGACTGCATACAAATGTAAGCAAGGTTTGAAATGTTAATGTTTTAGTCAGTCAATTTGCAGTCTACAAATTATTTGTAATTACGTTCCGGCCCCCCGACCATCCGCTCAAGAAATAATCGGCCCGCAGCTGAATCTAGTTGAGTATCCCTGCCCGATGGGACGTCATCTGACAGCCCTCCAAAGCTATCTGGCGTTCTCCGCTCAGACCCCACAATCATCCAATCAACTGGTCCTCTCAGCCATCCTAGAGTGTTTCTTTAGTTGACCTGCAGACAATCAGCCCAATGCAACAGAGGAACGGAGGGATCGTACAATCACATCACACGGACTACTGTTTCACACAGACTACTGTTTCACACGGACTACTGTTTCACACAGACTACTGTTTCACACGGACTACTGTTTCACACGGACTACTGTTTCACACGGACTACTGTTTCACACAGACTACTGTTTCACACGGACTACTGTTTCACACGGACTACTGTTTCACACGGACTACTGTTTCACACGGACTACTGTTTCACACAGACTACTGTTTTACACATCGTCCTTCACACAGACTACTGTTTCACACATCCTACATCACACAGACACTATGTGTTCCTATCAGCCGTAGAGATAGCAGACATTAGACTAGAGCTTCCACCTGTTCTCACTCCACAGACCCACTGAGCACCTCTCTGTTCTGATGTCTATATAGATAGAGCTTCCACCTGTTCTCACTCCACAAACCCACTGAGCACCTCTCTGTTCTGATGTCTATATAGATAGAGCTTCCACCTGTTCTCACTCCACAGACCCACTGAGCACCTCTCTGTTCTGATGTCTATATAGATAGAGCTTCCACCTGTTCTCACTCCACATACCCACTGAGCACCTCTCTGTTCTGATGTCTATATAGATTAAACACATCAAGCCCTACCATGCTCTAATCTGTAGTGATGTCTTCAGGAATCAAGTCAGGGTTGCAACTCCTCAGAGGGTAACTCCTACCTATGTCTGGGTTGATTGATTAATGTTTGGCACGTCTATGTAAACACATTCAACTTGACTCCATTATTACAGCCCAGACAGTCTCATTTCAGGAGAGAAAAACAGGTTCAATTTCTCTTTCTTGTCTCTCCGCCTCCGCCTCTCCCTCCTTCAGCAGCGTTGAGGGCACGCTCTTCCCATAGGCACCTGATGATAGATAAGCTGTGCTAATGAGCACGAGGCAGACGGGTGATAATTTGCCGAGCGTTACAGCCGGAGCACCATCCCGCCAGCTGCACACGACCCACAAATCACATGGATTAACGCTGGCGCTGATGAAGTCGCGGCAGATCCAATCCCAATGCAGCACAAAACAAATGAAGCGTGAATCTTATTAACACGCTGCCAGCAAACAGGAGAGGGAGACACAGGTAAACCACGTGTGGGCTTGTTTTCCTGCATTGACTAACATTACATCAATTCTAACGTAGCTTCTGCTGGGAAGACAGAAGCTGTGGTGGATGTTTTACAAATATAGAATAATTTACGGTGTCACGTCTCATGCTATATTAATAGAGACCCTGACGTATGTTCCTATCTTATCTTTTTTTTTCTTTTTTATTGTTGTTGCATTGTCCAGAAGGAACCTGCAAGTAAGCGTTTGTTGGACGGTGTATACCACGTGTATCCTGTACACACGACTAATAACAACGTGAAACTTGTATGTCAGAGCATGACGAGTGAGAGATTCACCAGTAACGTTTGCGGAAAGGAGGGGGAGGGAGGTGGATTGTTTTCCCACATTGACGAACATTAACTCAGTCTGATGTTGCATAGCATCTGCTGGGAACACGTAAGCCGCGGTGGATGTTATGATTGTATAGAATAATAATGGAGTGACTGGCAGACGAATCTGGGTTTGGCGGATGCCAGTAGAACCCTACCTGCCCGAACGTAGAGTTCCAACTGTAAAGTTTGGTGGAGGAGGAATAATGGTCTGGGGCTGTTTTTCATGGTTCGGGCTAGTCACCTTAGTTCCAGTGAATTTAAATGTTAATGCTACAGCATTCAATGACATTCTAGACAATTATGTGCTTCCAACTTTGTGACAACAGTCCTTTACTGTTTCAGCATGACAATGCCCCCGTGCACAAAGCAAGGTCCATACAGAAATGGTTTGTCAAGCTCGTTTTGGAAGAACTTGACTGGTCTACACAGAGCCCTGACCTCAACCCCATCGAACAACTTTGGGATGAATTGGAACGCCGACTGCGAGCCAGGCCTAATCGCCGAACATCAGTGCCCAACCTCACTCATGCTCTTGAGGCTGAATGGAAGCAAGTCCCCGCAGCAATGTTCCAACATCTAGTGGAAATCCTTCCCAGAAGAGTGGAGGCTTTTATAGCAGCAAAGGGGGGACCAACTCCATATTAATGCCCATAATTTTGGAATGAGATTTTTAACTAGCAGGTGTCCACATACGTTTGGCCATGTAGTGTATCAAGAAGCTGATTAAACAGCATTATCATTAAAAGGCCACTCTAAAATGTGCAGTTTTGTCACACAACACAATGCCACAGATGTCTCAAGTTTTGAGGGAGCGTGCAATTGTCATGCTGGCTGAAGGAATGTTCCAGAGAATTGAATGTTAATTTCTCTAGCATAAGCCGCCTCCAACGTCGTTTTAGAGAATTTGGCAGTACGTCCAATCGGCCTCACAACCGCAGACCACATGTAACCATGACATCCCAGGACCTCCTCATCCGGCTTCTTCACCTGCGGAATCGTCAGAGACCAGCCACCCGGACAGCTGATGAAACTGTGGGTTTGCACAACCCAAGAACTTCTGCACAAACTGGGTGCTCTTCATCCTTACCAGGGTCTTGACTGCAGTTCGGCGTTGTAACCGATTTAAGTGGGCAAATGCTCACCTTCGATGGCCACTGGCACACTGGAGAAGTGTGCTATTCACGGATGAATCCCGGTTTCAACTGTACCGGGCAGATGGCGTCGTGTGGGCGAGCAGTTTGTTGATGTCAACGTTGTGAACAGAGTGCCCCATGGTGGCGGTGGGGTTATGGTATGGGCAGGCATAAGCTACAGAGAATGAACACAATTGCATTTTATCGATGGCAATTTGAATGCACAGAGATACTGTGACAAGATTCTTAAGCCCATTGTCGTGCCATTCATCCGCCACCATCACCTCATGCTTCAGCATGATAATACACGGCCCCATGTCGCAAGGATCTGTACACAATTCCTGGAAGCTGAAAATGTCCCAGTTCTTCCATGGCCTGCATACTCACTAGACAACATTCCACAGACCACAATCAACAGCCTGATCAATTATATGCGAAGGAGATGTGTCGCGCTGCATGAGGCAAATGGTGGCCACACCAGATACTGAGGGTTTTCGGATCCATGCCCATTCCTTCTTTTTTAGGTATCTGGGCCTAATGAAATTATTTCAATTGACTGATTTCGTTATATGAACTGTAACTCAGTAAAACATTTGAAATTGTTGCATGTTTCGTTTATATTTTTGTTCAGTGTAAATGAGTGCAACTGTTGTGCAAAAAGCTGTTTACATGCTAAACTAAGTTAAAGAGCCAGACGGGCAGAGTCCGATTTTGGAGGGGAGCTCATCACTGGCACTGTAAGAAGGACAAACTCTGTCATGGATTACATTTGTCTCTACACTCTAAAATGAAAAGGATCCTGGAATGTCTTTTTTTAGGGATTCTTCTAATTGAAACTGTGGGGGAACCTCTATAAGTTCTTTGAAGAGCGTGCACACGACAATACTAATATCTTGGCTTTTGTGGTAAATGTGAATGAAAAAACTGTTCACTTTCGATAATGGTTTTCATAAACATACTTTGTCCATAATGTAGAGGCCTCTGGGATCTTCATTGAAGAGGTCAGGGAGGAGGAAGATGGCTGCTGTGACTGAGTCCTAGAAGGTTTTAGAGAAACCATTAATACAAATGTGATTATAGCCTACATGTTATCTCTATAGCATTATGTGACAAACCAATACCAATTGTACATACCTTTGTGTGCCTCCTCGTCACTATACCTGCAGACACAGACACACACAAATAAGTGGGCAGTTCAGTCATCTGCGCCCAATGCAGCTATAGCCTTCAACATATTCTTACCTCTTTGTTGATTGACATCCATTGAATTGTGTCCATTTTCTGTTTCAGAAAATACATTTAAAGGGAGAAAGTGCCAAACAACACAGCCATTTTGTTCAAGTATGAAAAGATAGATGGTATCATCATAAAACAATATCAATTTAGATCAAACAAGGGAGAAACATTACCTTAAATTGAGGAGATCTTTAAAATGTTCAGTTATGTGCCTGCAACTGCTGTTTTCTCAAATTCAAATCTACATATTTCAGTTGGGCAGTTAGGTTCCTGCAAGAACCCTCAAGAACTAAGGATGTTCCTCGATGAACCCCACCTCCTGTGGGGTTCTTGTAAGTATTTTTTGGGGGCATTTATCAGTGCCAAGAACCCTAAGATTCTTCAAAAAACCATTGAGGATCTCAGAAGAACCCTTGTTGAACCCCTAATTTTTAGAGTGTAGCTGCCATGGTGGATATCACGTGTTCAAAGAAAAATGTCAACAGTTTGAGTAAAGATTCTAGAGTAGGTTGATGGGATGGAGAGAGAAAACGGATGGCAGAGATCGCCATGAAAGTAACGAGAAATCCCAGAAGGCTGAGACGACAATCAGAGAAGAGCAAGATAGAAAACTGAAGCAGCAGAAAGCAATATATGAGAGGAAGGCCTGAGAGGATACAGAGCAGAGATGCTCACATAAGATTTTCTACAGGCTGAGGCCAAGGAGCATATACATCTGGAGCAATGTCATTTGTCCGTGTGTATGGTGGCAAGCAGTGGAGGCTGGTGAGGGGAGGACAGCTCATAGTAATGGCTGGAAAGGAGTGAATGGAATGGAATGAAACACAACATGTGTTTCATGCCATCCACTCCATTTCAGCCATTACTATGAGCTGTCCTCCCCTCACCAGCCTCCACTGGTAGCCAGAGCGAGGGGCTGTGTACAGATTGGCCAGGAGGGGTGCAGCTCTACAATCAAACATGAACGATTTACCTCTAATTCACCTAGCTGGAGCTGCATTACTGTGAATTACTGTCTGTGGCATATCTGCAAGTTGTTGTTCATGTTTTAGCTGTTGTTAAATGCTACGTCTGATCATCACTGCATGTAGTCTGAACAGACCCTTCTCATAAGAAAAGCAAATATTATGTAAAATGACTTATGTAAAATGACCGGCTGGCAGAACCACTGTCGTCATTGGCAGAACTGGTATGACAGGAAATGTTATGTTCGATCACAGAGAACAAAGCTGTGTACTCTTGGTTAAGAAAGTGGGAGACAAAACAGAAAACAGAAACGAGTGAGAGCAAGAAATCTTCATAATAAAACAAGACAAGGAGACAACAATTCTTGAAAATGGATAGAAGTAAGTAATATAGATGTACATTTTTAATCTATTCTTTCAAATGCTGCATGACAATTTAAATAAATAAAATGTAATAAAAGTGCAAATTTTCTGTAAATGCACTTAATTTCATCATGATAATTGTACATAATAAAATGTTTAGAGATACAATTATGACAAAATCATAATTGAAAAAATATCATAATCATTGAAATCATAAAAATTGTATAAATTATCAATCTGCCACATCTCAAAATCTAAATATAATTGTTCATACTGTTTATTCAAGTTATTCCAGAATGTCTAAATGCTATCCAAAATGTTAAAAATATCAATTTACAAATTGTATCCTTTATCCTGTCATAATTAAACCCATTCTTTATTATGAATAAGTTCTGTTTTAATGGTAGTGTTACATGTCATTTGATGACTTGTGTTTTGGAAAAATAAATATGATTGGGTTTCCTTGAGCAACAGATATGTCACCAGGCCGGTTTATTGTTTTGTTTCAGTAATAGCCTGGGTGCCAGTCTGCTTCTGATCTCGGGCAGTGTGTCACGGTTTCGGCCGAGGCTGCTCCTCCTCCTGGTTCGGGCAGGCTTCGGCGTTCGCCGTCCCCGGAATATTAGCTGCCACAGCTCTATGTTTCTGTGTTTGATTGCTTTTGTCTGTCTGTCACACCTGTGTCTGTTTGAGTGTTGATTACGTGTCTTATAAGTTCCTTGTTTTGCTCTATGGTAACTGTGTGTTGTTATTTTCCGTTGCCTATTTTGTATATGATACGTGTTTGTTTTCCGTATCATTTTTCTATGTTTAGTGTTTTACGCGTGTGCGTAATTTTCCCTCGCCTCTTCGTGTTATCGAGGTCGGGGTTTATACCATTGCATTTGAGACTATTAAAAGTCTTGTTGGACTAAACCTCTGCTTCCTGCGCTTGACTCCTCCACCACATCCACAACGGTTTATCACAGAACAACACACCATCATGGAGTCAGCAGGATCAGCGGCGGCACCCGAATCCCTGCTGGACCGGATCGATTTCCAGGATGCCATGATCCAGCGACTCGGGACCGCCATGGACGAGGTGTCCAACGCCCTGCGCCGATTGGTGAACTCTGAGGTGGCCAAGGACCCTTACAACATCACCTCACCAACGGCCAGTCCTCCTCTCTCAGTACTGGAACCCAGTGGCATTCGGCTCTCACTCCCGAGGGCATATGACGGTTCTGCAGCCGGGTGTCAGGGATTCCTCCTGCAGGTAGAACTGTACCTTGCCACTATACACCCGGCGCCCTCGGGATACGAGAGCGTCTCCGCCCTCATCTCCTGTCTCTCCGGCAAGGCGTTGGAATGGGCCAACGCCGAATGGAGGGGAATAGACGCCGCTACCATCACCTACGCGGAGTTCTCCCGCCGCTTCAGGGCTGTCTTCGATCATCCCCCTGAGGGGAAAGCGGCGGGAGAGCGTCTATTCCACCTCCGACAGGGGAAGAGGAGCGCACAGGAGTTCGCACTGGAGTTCCGGACACTAGCGGCAGATGCGGGGTGGAATGAGAGGGCCCTCATCGACCAGTACCGATGTAGTCTACGAGAGGACGTTCGTAGGGAGCTGGCCTGCAGGGACACCAACCTGTCGTTTGACCAGTTGGTGGACATTTCCATCCGTCTGGATACCCTGCTGGCTACCCGCGGACGTCCCGAGTGGGGGTCGTCCAGTCCACCCTCCAGCACCCCCGAGCCGATTCCCATGGAGCTAGGGGGTGCTGGCGCTAGAGAGAGGAGGAGAGGGAACCCGAGGGGGGCCATCCCCTGCACCACCTGCGGTCGTGGAGGACACACTGCGGCCAGGTGCTGGGGAGGGTCCCCTGGGGGAGGTGACAGCAGGCCACGCACTGGGGAGTCATTTCAGGTGAGTAGGCGCCCCACTCACCCAGAGCTCTCTGTTGGTCACATGAGTATTCCTGTAAGGTTTCCACAGGTGGCACCTCATTCCCAGCATAAGGCGCTAGTAGATTCAGGCGCAGCTGGGAACGTTATTGATCGGGCATTTTGTAGTAGGTTAAGGATTCCCCTTCGGCCGGTAGACAATCCATTTCCTGTCCACGCATTAGACAGCCGGCCGTTGGGGTCGGGCCTTATCAGGGAGGTCACAGCGCCACTGACTATGACGACGCAGGGGGGTCATGAGGAAATCATTCAGTTCTATCTGATTGACTCTCCTGCGTACCCAGTGGTGTTGGGTCTTCCCTGGTTAAGCACCCATGATCCTACCATAGCGTGGCAACAGAGGGCTCTTATGGAGTGGTCTGCCCAGTGTGTAGGGAGATGTCTAGGTGTTTCCATAGGGGCGACCTCGGTAGAGAGTCCGAACCAAGTGCCCGCACTGCGCATTCCCCCCGAGTATGAGGATTTAGCACTCGTGTTTAGCAAATCGAGGGCAGCACGGCTACCTCCTCATAGACAGGGGGACTGTGCGATAAATCTCCAGACCGGAGCGGCTTTTCCCCGGAGTCATGTGTATCCCCTGTCTCAAGAGGAAACGGCGGCTATGGAGACATACATAGCCGAGTCCTTGGCACAGGGATACATACGGTTCTCTACTTCCCCAGTCTCCTCGAGTTTCTTCTTTGTGAAGAAGAAGGACGGGGGATTGCGCCCGTGTATTGATTATCGTAGTCTCAATCAGATCACAGTTAAATACAGCTACCCACTTCCACTGATTGCGACGATGACGGAGTCATTACGCGGAGCGCGGTTCTTCACAAAGTTGGATCTCAGGAGCGCGTACAATCTGGTACGCATTAGGGAGGGGGATGAATGGAAGACAGCATTTAGCACCACCTCGGGTCATTACGAGTATCTCGTCATGCCATACGGTTTAATGAATGCTCCTTCAGTCTTCCAATCCTTTGTTGACGAGATTTTCCGGGACATGCATGGGCAGGGAGTAGTAGTTTACATTGACGACATCCTAGTGTACTCTGCTACTCGAGCCGAGCATGTAGCCCAGGTACGCCGAGTGTTGAGACGACTGTTGGAGCATGACTTGTATGTCAAGGCAGAGAAATGCCTGTTTTTCCAGGAGTCCGTCTCCTTTTTGGGTTATCGGTTGTCCGCGTCTGGTGTGGAGATAGAGGTAGACCGGGTATCGGCCGTGCGTAATTGGCAAACTCCAACCACTGTAAAAGAGGTGCAGCAGTTCTTGGGTTTTGCTAATTACTACCGGAGGTTTATTCGGGGTTTTGGACAGGTTGCAGCTCCCATTACGTCCCTGCTAAAGGGGGGTCCGGTTCGCTTGCAGTGGTCGGCTGAGGCGGACAGGGCATTTGTCAAACTTAAGAACCTGTTCACCTCGGCTCCTGTGCTGGCGCATCCGGATCCCTCTTTACCATTCCAGGTTGAGGTAGACGCGTCCGAGACTGGTATTGGGGCAGTTCTATCACAACGGTCCGGCACGCCACCTAAACTCCGCCCCTGTGCGTTCTACTCCAAGAAGCTCAGCTCGGCGGAGAGTAACTATGATGTCGGGGACAGGGAGCTGTTAGCCGTAGTCCAGGCCCTAAAGGTGTGGAGGCATTGGCTTGAGGGGGCTCAACACCCTTTCCTCATTCTGACGGATCACCGTAACCTGGAGTACATCCGGGCAGCTAGGAGATTGAACCCTCGTCAGGCTAGGTGGAACATGTTCCTAACCCGGTTCGTTTTTAAGATCACATACATCCCTGGGTCCCAGAATGGTAAGGCAGACGCCCTGTCCCGGCGGTATGACACAGAGGAGAGGTCCAACGAGCCTACTTCCATACTGCCGGAGTCCTGTTTGGTGGCTCCGGTGGTGTGGGAGGTCGATTCAGAAATCGAGCGGGCACTGCGTACCGACCCTACTCCCCCCGAGTGTCCTGTGGGGCGGACGTACGTTCCGCTCGAGATTCGGGATCGACTTATTTATTGGGCTCATACATCACCCTCCTCTGGACATCCAGGTATTGGCCGGACATTGCACTGTCTTAGCATGAAATACTGGTGGCCAACGTTAGCCAGGGATGTGAGGGTTTATGTCTCCTCCTGCTCGGTATGTGCCCAGTGTAAGGCGCCTAGACATTTGCCCAGGGGTAAGCTACATCCCCTGCCCGTTCCACAACGACCATGGTCCCACCTATCGGTGGATTTCGTAACAGACCTTCCCCCCTCCCAGGGGAATACCACCATTTTGGTCGTTGTGGATCGGTTTTCTAAGGCCTGTCGTCTCCTTCCCATGCCGGGTCTCCCTACTGCCCTACAAACCGCTGAGGCCCTATTCACCCATGTTTTCCGGCACTATGGGGTCCCCGAGGATATTGTGTCTGACCGAGGTCCCCAGTTCACTTCCAGAGTTTGGGGAGCGTTCATGGAACGGTTGGGGGTCTCGGTAAGCCTTACCTCGGGGTACCACCCAGAGAGTAATGGGCAGGTGGAACGTGTCAACCAGGATGTGGGTAGGTTTTTGAGGTCCTATTGCCGGGACCGGCCGGAGGAGTGGTCGAGGTTCATCCCCTGGGCAGAGATGGCCCAGAACTCTCTCCGCCACTCCTCCACCAACTTAACACCTTTCCAGTGTGTTTTAGGTTATCAGCCGGTCCTGGCACCGTGGCACGAGAGCCAGATCGAGGCCCCTGCGGTGGACGAGTGGATTCGGCGCTCGGAGGAGACGTGGGACGCTGCCCATGTCCATCTGCAGCGTGCCATCCGTCAACAAAAGGCGAGCGCCGATCGCCACCGCAGTGAGGGACCGGTGTACGCACCGGGAGATCGAGTCTGGCTCTCGACTCGAAACCTGCCCCTCCGCCTGCCCTGCCGGAAGCTGGGTCGGCGGTTTGTGGGGCCCTTCAAAGTCCTGAGAAGATTGAACGAGGTGTGTTACAGGTTACAACTGCCAATTGAGTATAAAAATATTAACCCCTCGTTCCATGTGTCTCTTCTCAGGCCGGTGGTAGCTGGCCCACTCCAAGAAGATGAGATAGGAGAGACCCCTCCGCCCCCTTTGGACATCGAGGGGGTCCCGGCGTACAGGGTCCGGACCATCCTGGACTCGAGGCGCCGGAGGAGTGGTCTCCAGTATCTCGTGGAGTGGGAGGGGTACGGTCCGGAGGAACGGTGCTGGGTGCCCAGGGGGGACATACTCGATCCATCCCTCCTGACTGAGTTTCACCATGGGCATCCCACGCGCCCGGGTCCGCGTCCTCCTGGCCGTCCCCGAGGCCGGGGTCGGCGCGCGGCTGGTGCCGCGCGTCAAGGGGGGGGTACTGTCACGGTTTCGGCCGAGGCTGCTCCTCCTCCTGGTTCGGGCAGGCTTCGGCGTTCGCCGTCCCCGGAATATTAGCTGCCACCGCTCTATGTTTCTGTGTTTGATTGCTTTTGTCTGTCTGTCACACCTGTGTCTGTTTGAGTGTTGATTACGTGTCTTATAAGTTCCTTGTTTTGCTCTATGGTAACTGTGTGTTGTTATTTTCCGTTGCCTATTTTGTATATGATACGTGTTTGTTTTCCGTATCATTTTTCTATGTTTAGTGTTTTACGCGTGTGCGTAATTTTCCCTCGCCTCTTCGTGTTATCGAGGTCGGGGTTTATACCATTGCATTTGAGACTATTAAAAGTCTTGTTGGACTAAACCTCTGCTTCCTGCGCTTGACTCCTCCACCACATCCACAACGGTTTATCACACAGTGTCATGACAAACAGGACAATATAGCCTGGGTGCCAGTCTGCTTCTGATCTCGGGCAGTGTCATGACAAACAGGACAATATAGCCTGGGTGCCAGTCTGCTTCTGATCTCGGGCAGTGTCATGACAAACATGACAATTCCATGAGGAGTTGGCAAGAGATCAGAAACAGACTGCTACACAGGCTAGTGCAGTAATGCTCATGGGGTGATATTGACTTTGAAAACTGTTTTTCACTTAGCCCACGAGGAGACAGCATGGTCAAACCCTCCTGTGCTGCGAATCGTAATGTTGGGGAAAACAGGAGCAGGGAAGAGTTCCTCAGGGAACACCATTCTTGGAAAAACAAAGTTTAAAAAGGAAAGTTCACCAACATCTGTGACAAGGGAGTGTGTGAAACATGGAACAACAATTGCTGGTAGAAAAGTTTCTGTGATTGATACACCTGGATTGTTGGACACAAATCTGTCTAAAGATGAGCTACAACAAGAAATTGGGAAGTGCATCATTCTTTCCTCACCAGGGCCCCATGTGTTTTTGGTGGTGATGGAATTGTCATGAAACACACCAGAGGAGAAACTAATTGTAGAATGGGTTAAGAACACCTTTGGAGAAGAGGCATCAAAATATACAATGGTGCTGTTTACCCATGGAGATGACCTTGACAAATCTGTTGAAGAGTTCATAGGCGAGAGTGAAGACCTCTCCCAGTTTGTCTCCAGCTGCGACGGTAGATATCATGTCTTCAATAACAAAGAGCAGAACGATTTCAAACAGGTTGAGGAGCTTCGAAAGAAGATTGATGAGATGGTGAGAGACAACGGAGGTGACCACTACAGTAATGAGATGTTCCAGGAGGCTGAGGAGGCAATCAAAGCAGAACAAGCGAAAATACTGAAGCAACAGAAGGAAATAGATGAGATTGAGGCCAGAAAGGAGGCAGAGAAGAACTTCATTCGAGACTTTCTACAGGCTCTGGTGAAAGGAGCGATTGAAGGTGGAGTGGTGTCTGCTGTCTTTGGCGGCCAGAATGAGGGGCTGTCAGCAGCTATCGATCAGGGAGGTGCAGCTCTGCAATCAAACACGAAAAAACAAAAAAGACATGAAACGTGTTCTTCAACTAGTTACTAACTTTGCTGTATCAGCATGTGGATTGGAGTTGAATGTCAAATTGATTGCAATAAATGCTTTAATAGGAGCAGCCACAGAGGGAACTGCTATACTGATAAAATACAGACACACTTTGATGATGTTACAACCACAGGAACCCACATAGTCAAGAAAGCACCAGCAATGACTAATTACTTGTTTCACCATTCTTGTTGTTTTAGCCTGCTGTGATCTGGTCAATTTGATAATCATGGTGGTGTTCTCACAATATGAAAAAATTAAAAATGCATTAACATTGTATATAACGTAAGCTTGGGCGTTATTAATGCCTCACTTCATTACAAGTTCTAGGCACATTTATTTCTGGGGCTGCACATTTTTCCACTTTACAATATTGTTGTTTTCCTATTAGCTGCGTATTGATACGTAAATATTTATAATGAAATGTGAAAAATGAAAAAAAATTCCCTCCCCCTTTTCAAAACCATGATCTTTTGGTGTTGGACCAGTCTGTTGGTATACGTTCTACAATAAATAAAATGGTGAATGTAAAATGTATTGCCTTGTTTTATGATTTGTGTTCCGATGCATCACGCTCATATACTGTATATTACCATGTAATTAGATAAAGTTCATCTGACGTCTCTTTCTCAAACACAAAAGCTTTAAACCAGGAGTAGCTGCTAAGCAGGGCTCTTCTGGCTCTGAGAGAATATAGTGTAGATAAGTGCTGGCTCTGAGAGAATATAGTGTAGATAAGTGCTGGCTCTGAGAGAATATAGTGTAGATAAGTGCTGGCTCTGAGAGAATATAGTGTAGATAAGTGCTGGCTCTGAGAGAATATAGTGTAGATAAGTGCTGGCTCTGAGAAATATAGTGTAGATAAGTGCTGGCTCTGAGAGAATATAGTGTAGATAAGTGCTGGCTCTGAGAGAATATAGTGTAGATAAGTGCTGGCTCTGAGAGAATATAGTGTAGATAAGTGCTGGCTCTGAGAGAATATAGTGTAGATAAGTGCTGGCTCTGAGAGAATATAGTGTAGATAAGTGCTGGCTCTGAGAGAATATAGTGTAGATAAGTGCACCCTTAATGATTCATATAGGTGGTTGTGTAACGTACTGGGACTGACTCCTGCAGACAGAGCGGAGCGGAGACGCCTTCCAGCACAGCCAGGCTGTTTGATTAGCCTGGTCTGAGGACAGCCAGGCTGTTTGATTAGCCTGGTCTGAGGACAGCCAGGCTGTTTGATTAGCCTGGTCTGAGGACAGCCAGGCTGTTTGATTAGCCTGGTCTGAGGACAGCCAGTGAGTCAGACAGACAGACAGATAGTCAGACAGTGAGTCAGAAAAACGGACAGACAGACAGACAGACTCCCCCATCCCCTTCTGAGAGTCAGACAGTTTACAGTGGTGCCCTCAGGCACAGAGAAAAAAAAAATCCCCCATTGACATATAGTGAGAACTTCTCAGTTTGAAAAATGTATCAATGTTGAAATGACGCCAAGCGTCCATCCCTCAGAGTGGTGAGACAGATACAACACAAAGCTGCTGCTTTTTGATCCAACAGTATATCTCACTGAGGCAGGGATAAACACGGATGGATTCTGAGAATTATAAAAAATTAACTGTATTACAAACGTAACTTACATTTTAGTCATTTAGCAGACACTCTTATCCAGAGCGACTTACAGTTAGTGAGTGCATACATTATTATTTTTTATTCATACTGGTCCCCCCGTGGGAATCAAACCCACAACCCTGGCGTTGCAAACGCCATGCTCTACCAACTGAGATACATCCCTGCCGGCCATTCCCTCCCCTACCCTGGGCCAATTGTGCGCCGCCCCCATGGGTCTCCCGGTCGCGGCTGGCTACGACAGAGCCTGGATTCAAACCAGGATCTCTCGTGGCACAGCTAGCACTGCAATGCAGTGCCTTAGACCACTGCGCCTCTCGGGTGAACTTGTGCCTGAGGTGATTAACTGTGTGTAACGTCAGATTTGCCTGCCTCAGTGGGCTCAGCAGCAACAGCAGATAGGACATGAAAGTCCCGTCACCTTTCAGGGGCTGTCCTACGGCGACATTCTTCTCTGTCCATTGAGTTTGGGTCATTAGCACCGGGCGTCTCACTCCGTGCAATGTTTAATGCAATCTGTCATTTACGGTTTCCAGCTATGGAAGAGTTTTTCCTTTTTATCCTCGGCACACTGTGTGTGTGTGTGTGTGTGTGTGTGTGTGTGTGTGTGTGTGTGTGTGTGTGTGTGTGTGTGTGTGTGTGTGTGTGTGTGTGTGTGTGTGTGTGTGTGTGTGTGTCTGTCTCTCCAGGGAACCTTTGTGGTGTATAAGGATGGGGATGTGAGCCTCCCCATGGTGATAGAGAGGATCTGGCATAAGCACTGTGTTGTGCTCGACCCGCTCAGTTTCCCACCACAAAACACCAGAAAATGGCCCAAAAGAGTAGAACCAGTTCACCTACTTTTACACTATGATTTGACTATTAGATGTTCAATGTTTCCTTCGAAAACATTTATTTTTATTTTTATGAATAATTTCACCATATTAAAACGAGTTCAGTTCATGTAACAGGGGTGACCTTAAAATGAGGGACAAACATAAATTAATCACTAATCATATAAAATGAATAATAATCGTCAGAAATGACTTTGTCAAATCAACAAAATAACTAGGGCTTTATAGTGATGGTGAACATTTTGGACCTTTTTGGACAAAGTGGATTGAAATCGTCCTAGAAGTGACACAGAGTTAACAGAAGGGGCACATCAAAAATGTTTAATTTTGGAGCATTAGCAAGCCTTTATTTATATACAAAAATCTGATTTATTGAATTCTCCATGTGGTCTATATTAAAGGGCACTTCATTTAATATAACAGACTTATAAAATTCAATATTGGTGCCCAATTTCTACTTATCAAAGGGACGCAAAAGGCACTCATTTCGTGGAACGACCCTTCTCCTCTTCGTTCAGTCATTTCAATGTCTCCAAATATAGTATTTCCAAATATATCCGTCCAGCTTGATATTTCAGTCATCATTTATAGACATACAGTATCAGTCAAAAGTTTGGACACACTTACTCATTCAAGGGTTTTTCTTAATTTGTACAATTTTTTACATTGTAGAATAATAGTGAAGACATCAAAACTATGAAATAACACATATGGAATCATGTAGTAACCCAAAAAGTGTTAAACAAATCAAAATATATTTCATATTTGAGATTCTTCAAATGGACACCATTTGCCTTGCTGACAGCTTTGCACACTCTTGGCATTCTCTAAACCAGCTTCATGAGGTAGTCAGTCACCTGGAATGCATTTCAATTAACAGATGTGCCTTCTTAAAAGTTCATTTGTGGAATTTCTTTACTTCTTAATGCGTTTGAGCCAATCAGTTGTGTTGTGACAAGGTAGGGGGGGCGTACAGAAGAAAGCCCTATTTGTGGAGGAAGAGGTGTTATGGTGTGGGATTGCTTTTCTTGTGACACTGTCTGTGATTCATTTAGAATTCAAGGCACACTTCAGTCAATACTGAACATTTCAAGACCTTTGAAAGTATCTTCAAGTGCAGTTGCAAAAACCATCAAGCGCTATGATGAAACTGGCTCTCATGACTCATGGCTACAGGAATGGAAGACTCAGAGTTACCTCTGCTGCAGAGGATATGTTCAATAGAGTTACCAGCCTCAGAAATTGCCTGTGATTTATTTAGAATATAGAATTTTTAACCAGCATGGCTACCACAGCATGCTGCAGCGATATGCCATCCCATCTGGTTTGGGCTTAGTGGGACTATCATTTTTTTTTCAACAGGACAATGACCCAACACACGTCCAGATTGTGTAAGGGCTATTTTACCAAGAAGGAGAGTGATGGAGTGCTGCATCAGATGAACTGGCTTCCACAATCCCCCGACCTCAACCAAATTTGCATACCACCCCAACAGATCCACAGATTATGCAATCTCTATTCAGCCACACTGCCCTTTCCAACCTGGACAAAAGGAACACCTATGTGAGAATGCTATTCATTGACTACGGCTCAGCGTTCAACACCATAGTGCCCTCAAAGCTCATCACTAAGCTAAGGACCCTGGGACTAAACACCTCCCTCTGCAACTGGATCCTGGACTTCCTGACGGGCCGCCCCCAGGTGGTAAGGGTAGGTAACAACACATCCGCCACGCTGATCCTCAACACGGGGGCCCTTCAGAGGTGCGTGCTCAGTCCCCTCCTGTACTCCCTGTTCACTCATGACTGCATGGCCAGGCACAACTCCAACACCGTCATTAAGTTTGCTGATGACACAACAGTGGTAGGACTGATCACCGACAACGATGAGACAGCCTATAGGGAGGAGGTTAGAGACCTGGCTGTGTGGTGCCAGGACAACAACCTCTCCCTCAACGTGATCAAGACAAAGGAGATGATTGTGGACTACAGGAAAAAGAAAAGGACCGAGCACGCCCCCATTCTCATCGACAGAGCTGTAGTGGAGCAGGTTGAGAGCTTTAAGTTCCTTGGTGTCCACATCACCAACAAACTAACATGGTCCAAGCACACCAAGACAGTCGTGAAGAGGGCACGACAAAACCTATTCTCCTAAGGAGACTGAAAAGATTTGGCATTGGTCCTCAGATCCTCAAAAGGTTCTACAGCTGCACAATAGAGAGCACCCTGACTGGTTGCATCACTGCCTGGTATGGCAACTGCTCGGCCTCCGACCGCGAGGCACTACAGAGGGTAGTGTGTACGGCCCAGTACATCACTGGGGCCAAGCTTCCTGCCATCCTGGACCTATATACCAGGCGGTGTCAGAGGAAGGCCCTAAAAATTGTCAAAGACTCCAGCCACCCTAGTCATAGACTGTTCTCTCTGCTACCGCATGGCAAGTGGACCAGAGCGCCAAGTCTAGGTCCAAGAGGGTTCGAAACAGCTTCTACCCCCAAGCCATTAGACTCCTGAACATCTAATCAAATGGCTACTCAGACTATTTGCATTGCCAACCCCCCCCCCCCCCCCCCCTGCCCCCCACACACACACTTTTCCGCTGCTGCTACTCTCTGTTTATTATCTATGCATAGTCACTTTAATAACTCTACGTACATGTACATATTACCTCAATTACCTCAGCTAACCGGTGCCCCCGCACACTGACTTGGTACCGGTACCCCCTGTATATAGCCTCGCTATTGTTATTTTTACTGATGCTCTTTAATTATTTGTTACTTTTATTTCGTATTCTTTTATATTGTATTTTTGGGGTATTCCTTCATAAAACTGCATTGTTGGTTAAGGGCTTGTAAGTAAGCATTTCACTGTAAGGTCTACACCTGTTGTATTCGGCGCATGTGACGAATAATATTTTATTTTATTTGAATTGAGATGGTTTGGGATGAGTCGGACGACAGAGTGAAGGAAAAACAGCCAACAAGTGCTCAGCATATGTGGGAACTCCTTCAAGACTGTTGGTAAAGCATTCCAGGTGAAGCTGGTTGAGAGAATGCCAAGTGTGCAAAGAATCTCAAATACAAAATATATTTTAATTTGTTTAACACTTTTTTGGTTACTACATGATTCCATATGTGTTATTTCATAGTTCTGAGGTCTTCACTATTATTATACAATGTAAACAATAGTAAAAATAAAGAAAAACCAAACTTTTGACTGGTACTGTACATTTATACATGGAAGACACATTTTATAAAGATTGAGTCTATTTTAGGAATTCAAAGTTAAATATCAAAGGATTATAACAACAAGAAAACACCGATTACTGAATGGCACTCCGTCATCGCTCAAGGTTGCGAGTCCAGCACGCCTCCTCTTATGCCAGATATAAAAGCATCACAACTTCCCTCTTGGCCTCAAACCGGTACTCTCCCCTTCCCGCTTTTACGCGCAAACACTACATGCGTTTTCTCAACAGGATTTTAATATAGTGCGATATTTCTGTAGTCGTACACAAGTGGTTTTAAGAGTTAATTATTTACATTACACAATATGGAGCTGAATTTCACACTGACAGGGCGCGACTTTCTACACTTACGCGCGCTGGCGCAGAAACTTCTGACTCCGAGGAACAACTACTCTCTGCGTCTGGAGAACTACTCTCTATTTGACAACGGATCGGAGCTCGATCAGGAGGACTCATTGGACGTGAACACTAACATCTACTCCAAGGTCCTGGTCACTGTGATCTATATCGCGCTCTTTGCGGTCGGCTGCTTAGGGAACTCCGTTACGCTATACACCCTGCTGACCAAGAAGTCCCTCCAGAACATCCAAAGCACTGTCCACTACCACCTGTCCAGTCTCGCCGTCTCCGACCTGCTCATACTAGTCCTCAGCATGCCTGTCGAGCTCTATAATTTCATCTGGGTCCATCATCCTTGGGCGTTCGGAGGAGTTGTTTGTAAAGGCTACTATTTCATTCGGGATGCCTGCTCGTATGCCACGGCTTTCAACATCGCCAGTCTCAGCGTCGAGCGTTATATGGCGATTTGCCACCCTTTCAAGGCGAAGAGCATCATGTCCTGCAGTCGCACCAAGAAGCTGATCAGTGGGATGTGGGTGGCTTCGTTCCTCTTGGCCTCTCCGATGCTCTTCACCATGGGACAGAAGTATCATGGACCCCACCGGGAGAAGATATGCACCACCATCGTGTCTCCTGTCGTATTGAAGATAGTGATTCAGGTGGGTTTGAAAGTCGTCCTTAATTCGGCAACAATCAGTTGTAGTGGTATTTTTACGCACCAATGTTTCCATAGCGGCTTGGGCGCATGGGTCTAGTTATGTCTCCTACAGTAAATTCAGCTCTAAACTCTGACTTGTCTTTATTTTATGAGAAGGTGCCAGCACTACCTGTTGACAATTAGCTTCTGTGTGAAGAAATACAACTAATGCAAATCAGAAGAAAAAAAACATAAAACACATTTATTATTTGTTTAAATTAAGTAATACATTTTTATCTGTGAATTTAGTAATTGAAGAAATGGGCATGTTGTACTCTGGTACTCTATGCCAAATACTATGTAATACTACACACACACACACATACACACACACACACAGAGAGAGAGAGAGAGAGAGAGAGAGAGAGAGAGAGAGAGAGAGAGAGAGAGAGAGAGAGAGAGAGAGAGAGAGAGAGGAGAGAGGGGGGGAGAGAGAGAGAGAAGGGGAGAGAGAGGGAGGGGAGAGAGAGAAGGATATATTTTATTTTATTTTATTTTATTAGGATCTCTCTTAGTCCTCATTTGGACTAATCTTCCAAGAGTCCTTAAACATTAAAAAACAGTGTATAATACAATCACATTTTCACATAAAACACACTGTTACAAACAACAGACATAATACACTGACATATTGACCAAATAAATACTCTGACAGTCTGAAAAGATAGAGTGGTTCATTCATCTGCCATAGTCCTGCCCAAACTTCCAATGTATTATATTTAAATGGTTCTAAAGTATTGTTTGAATTTATGTATTGAAAGGTTTCTGGTTTGCTCAGATAAATTATTCAATTTATTTATTGCTCTGAATCGAAATGTTGTACATTGTGAAATAAAAGGAGTATGTTTTTTTTCAATTATCTTGTTGATCAATGACCTCCGAAGAGCACTGTGCATGACTACAACAGAAGAATCATATCTCCACCTTAAAATAATCCTTGCTGCTTTGTTCTGTGTGCAATCTGCAGCCTCCTAATCTCACTTGCTGATGCATTTGCCCAGACCACAGAACCACAGACTCCCAATTAATGCTTGGGTTGTTTGCTTAAAAAATCTTTCCCTGCAAATATTTAGCTATCCTTCTGATCATACATGCATTTAGTCTTTTTTAGAAGACCATGATAAGCAGTTTTCTAGCTGCACACCTAGTAGTTTGGTTTTTTGCAACTTCCTCAATTTTTACTCCCTCTATACTTAATTGCATCCCATGTTGTGTTGGCCTTTTCCTGGTGGAACAGACCAACATAAACTTGGTTTTCTTGCCGTTCAAAACAAGTTTGTTCCGGCAAACCCACTCCCTGATATTTCCCCAGATCTACTTGTAGAGCTTGCTGTACCTGTTGAACCGAT
This sequence comes from Coregonus lavaretus, assembly GCF_964263955.1. Taxonomy (NCBI): domain Eukaryota; kingdom Metazoa; phylum Chordata; class Actinopteri; order Salmoniformes; family Salmonidae; genus Coregonus; species Coregonus lavaretus. Next base: position 2,740 of record NW_028160633.1, on the reverse strand, counting down.
TGTATTGTATTATATATTATAAATTGTAGTGTCATCTGCAAATGTAGTAGCTTGAGTTTCAGATAAGGCATGAGGAAGGTCGTTGGTGTATATTAAGTAAAGAAGTGGCCCAAGGCAGCTGCCCTGCGGTATTCCACAGTTTGAAGCATGAGGGGAAGAAAATGACCCATTGATATACAGTAGGTGGACTGTTTCCTGTCGGTTAGATATGACTGTACCCAATTCAATTGCTGCCTCCTTGAACACATACAGCAATAATTTTGTCAAAATTATTTAGTGATCCACTAAATCAAATGCTGCAATGAAATCTAAAAGTAGTACACCCACAAACCTGCCATTATCCATAGCATTGAGCCACTGGTCAGTCATGTCAACCAATGCAGTGGTAGTGGAATGGTTTTTGCAATAATCATGCTGATTGGCTGTGATCAGATCTTTCTTTTCCATGTACTCCCATATTTGTCTAGTCACAATACCATCCAATATCTTACTGAGTGAAGGGAGTAGACTGATTGGTCGACTATTGGCAGGAGTAATGGGTTCTTTGCTGTCTTTCAGGATTGGACACATGCTTCCATACATTTCGAAATGTTCCCTTTTCCAGTGACGAATTAAATATGTATTTCAGTGGAGCTACTATGTGGGGAAGCAGCAAAGCGAAGTAAAAAATTGTCCATGAGATCATAACCTGTAGATTTATCATTGGGTAATGACTTCATAACCTGTAGATTTACCATTGGGTAATGACTTCAATAGGTTTAACACCTCCTCTACTTACCCCAATGGTAGGCTAAAAGAGCAGGGTTTTTTTGCTCATAATAAGGTCATCAATCCATTGGACAATAGCTTGTTTGGAAGAATGGGTGTTTACATTATCTCTCAAAATAAATTAGTTTTCTTTGTAAAAATCTGCAAAATAGTAATTCCTTAACTGTATTCCATACTTTTTTTGAACCATTTTTACAATCAATAAAAGCATTTTTGTAAAATAAAGTTTTTCTTATTGCGATTTAATTTAACTACATAATTATGTGGTGTTCTATAAATCTGTTAATACATTTCTTGTTTAGATTTGGCTGCTAAGACTTTTGCCATTTTTCTTTGAAGAAATGCCTCACCCAGTTCGTCATCAATCCATGAAGATGGACGAGCCCCAACTGTACTCTTTCTTATTGGTACATGATGGTCCATTACCCCAGTGAGCAAATCAATAAAACATTCTGTAGCGTGATTTAAATCATCCTCTAGATAAATCAGCTCCCAGGGTACAGCAGCCTAATCATTCTGAAATTGCTCATGACTAAATGTTAAAATGTTTCTCTTGACCACAGTCCTTGGGGGTTTCTTTGGAACCTTAGTGTTCATGGTTATGGTCAGAATATTATGGTCTGTCCAGCTCACTGGCATTGATATGGCCTTTAAGCATTGCAATGGTATATTACAGAAGATCAGATCAATGCACGTGTCCGAACGGTGACCCAACTTAGTTGATGATCTAGTAGTGTCATTAACCATTTGTTTCAAACCACAGCTCTCGAAAAATCTCATTAATTTAGTTATATTTGAATGATTATAATCCTTCCAATTTATATTAAAATCACCCAAGGTAAATACATCTCGGTTACTGTCTGTGGCCTGGTCATACCCAGTGCACAAGTCATCCACACATCCTATCAATATGGGTGGTGAGGTGAGGCAGATGTACTTGTGCCCATAGTGCCTCTTCTTGACATACATTAAGGTCATCCCTCCTCTGGAAAGGTTTATGATTCTGAATGTACAATTCTACACCACCACCAATCCTATTCCTGTCCCTTCTAAATAGACTATACCCATGAATGTTAATTTGCCCATCTTTAACAGATGCATCCAAATGCATTTCGGTTAAATAAAATAAAAAATAATATTATTTATGTTAACCAAGTTAAAAACCTCATGTATTTTGTTAGGAAGGCTACATACATTAACCTGAGCTATACGCAACCCTTTCCTTGTCAAGTGAAGATCAATAGAGCATGTATTTGTTATAATAATAATAATATGCCATTTAGCAGACGCTTTTATCCAAAGCGACTTACAGTCATGCGTGCATACATTTTTTTTTTATAGTTATAGTTGAAGTCATCATGATATACTACAACACACCAACTCAGATTTGCTTCAAATGTACAAAACATGCAATAATAGCACGTGGCCTATTCCGTGAGGCCTTACCCATTCAATGGACTCTGGAGAAAGTGACATTACGCACTACATCTGTGGGCAGTTTCAGTTGAGTTTACATCAAAGTCTCGGACAGTGTCCTCACAGCCTCTGCTGTTGTCATTCTCCAGTATCCCTGAGAAGATGAGATTGTCCCGCTTTGATCGACACTGGTACATCAAGCAAGGTTTCTTTAAGTTGTTTGTTCTCCCTTTGCACCACCTCCACCTTGTAATAATTAGAGTCTACAGTCTAGAGTCTACAGTCTAGAGTCTACAGTCTAGAGTCTACAGTCTAGAGTCTACAGTATAGAGCCTACAGTCTAGAATCTACAGTCTAGAGTCTACAGTCTAGAGTCTACAGTATAGAGTCTACAGTATAGAGTCTACAGTATAGAGTCTACAGTATAGAGCCTACAGTCTAGAATCTACAGTCTAGAGTCTACAGTATAGAGTCTATAGAATAGAGTCTACAGTATAGAGTCTACAGAATAGAGTCTACAGTATAGAGTCTACAGTATAGAGTCTACAGAATAGAG
>NW_028160634.1:80000-82009 GCF_964263955.1 Coregonus lavaretus | reverse complement strand
CCCATGGTCGGCATGGCTGGCTTGGAGGAGACCCCAAGAAGGGGTCCAAGCACCCCCACCAAGATCCATCCACAGGGGGGCGCCACAGGTCACTTTAAGCCTGATTTCACTATGGGTACCCAGGGGAGGCTGTTCACTCACACATGGGGGTTTTGGGTGCCCATGGCCGGCATGGATGGCTTGGGGGGGACCCCAAGAAGGGGTCCAAGACCCCACAGCCGGATCCATCCACAGGGGGGCGCCACAGGTCACTTTAGGCCGGATTTCACTATGGGGACCCAGGGGAGGCTGTTCACTCACACATGGGGGTTTTGGGTGCCCTTGGTCGGCATGGCTGGCTTGGGGGAGACCCCAAGAAGGGGTCCAAGCACCCACAGCCGAATCCATCCACAGGGGGGCGCCACAGGTCACTTTAGGCCTGATTTCACTGGGGGGACACTGGGGAGGCTGTTCACTCACACATGGGGGTTTTGGGTGCCCTTGGTCGGCATGGCTGGCTTGGGGGAGACCCCAAGAAGGGGTCCAAGCACCCCCACCAAGATCCATCCACAGGGGGGCGCCACAGGTCACTTTAAGCCTGATTTCACTATGGGTACACTGGGGAGGCTGTTCACTCACACATGGGGGTTTTGGGTGCCCATGGTCGGCATGGCTGGCTTGGAGGAGACCCCAAGAAGGGGTCCAAGCACCCCCACCAAGATCCATCCACAGGGGGGCGCCACAGGTCACTTTAAGCCTGATTTCACTATGGGTACCCAGGGGAGGCTGTTCACTCACACATGGGGGTTTTGGGTGCCCATGGCCGGCATGGATGGCTTGGGGGGGACCCCAAGAAGGGGTCCAAGACCCCACAGCCGGATCCATCCACAGGGGGGCGCCACAGGTCACTTTAGGCCGGATTTCACTATGGGGACCCAGGGGAGGCTGTTCACTCACACATGGGGGTTTTGGGTGCCCTTGGTCGGCATGGCTGGCTTGGGGGAGACCCCAAGAAGGGGTCCAAGCACCCACAGCCGAATCCATCCACAGGGGGGCGCCACAGGTCACTTTAGGCCTGATTTCACTGGGGGGACACTGGGGAGGCTGTTCACTCACACATGGGGGTTTTGGGTGCCCTTGGTCGGCATGGCTGGCTTGGGGGAGACCCCAAGAAGGGGTCCAAGCACCCCCACCAAGATCCATCCACAGGGGGGCGCCACAGGTCACTTTAAGCCTGATTTCACTATGGGTACACTGGGGAGGCTGTTCACTCACACATGGGGGTTTTGGGTGCCCATGGTCGGCATGGCTGGCTTGGAGGAGACCCCAAGAAGGGGTCCAAGCACCCCCACCAAGATCCATCCACAGGGGGGCGCCACAGGTCACTTTAAGCCTGATTTCACTATGGGTACCCAGGGGAGGCTGTTCACTCACACATGGGGGTTTTGGGTGCCCATGGCCGGCATGGATGGCTTGGGGGGGACCCCAAGAAGGGGTCCAAGACCCCACAGCCGGATCCATCCACAGGGGGGCGCCACAGGTCACTTTAGGCCGGATTTCACTATGGGGACCCAGGGGAGGCTTTTCACTCACACATGGGGGTTTTGGGTGCCCTTGGTCGGCATGGCTGGCTTGGGGGGGACCCCAAGAAGGGGTCCAAGACCCCACAGCCGGATCCATCCACAGGGGGGCGCCACAGGTCACTTTAGGCCGGATTTCACTATGGGGACCCAGGGGAGGCTTTTCACTCACACATGGGGGTTTTGGGTGCCCTTGGTCGGCATGGCTGGCTTGGGGGGGACCCCAAGAAGGGGTCCAAGCACCCCCACCAAGATCCATCCACAGGGGGGCGCCACAGGTCATTTTCACTAGGAGAACCAGGGGAGGGCTCCTGACTCACACATGGGCATTCTGGGTGCCCATGGCTGGGATGGGTGAGACAGAGTCCAGCCCTCCACACACAAAAGTGACCCAGCAGGCCAGAAGAAAGGGGAGAGAGAGAGAGAGAGAACAAATAATACATGGGCACA
>NW_028160634.1:62500-67500 GCF_964263955.1 Coregonus lavaretus | reverse complement strand
ATTTTGATGCACTTTTCTCGGATTGGGTTGGTGGTCAGACACCCCCATATGGAAACCATCCGGTTGACACTATGAGAACCAGGGACCGACTCCTGGCTCCCGGAAGGCCGATTTTGATGCACTTTTCTCGGATTGGGTTGGTGGTCAGACACCCCCATATGGAAATCATCCGGTTGACACTATGAGAACCAGGGACCGACTCCTGGCTCCCGGAAGGCCGATTTTGATGCACTTTTCTCGGATTGGGTTGGTGGTCAGACACCCCCATATGGAAATCATCCGGTTGACACTATGAGAACCAGGGACCGACTCCTGGCTCCCGGAAGGCCGATTTTGATGCACTTTTCTCGGATTGGGTTGGTGGTCAGACACCCCTATATGGAAACCATCCGGTTGACACTATGAGAACCAGGGACCGACTCCTGGCTCCCGGAAGGCCGATTTTGATGCACTTTTCTCGGATTGGGTTGGTGGTCAGACACCCCCATATGGAAACCATCCGGTTGACACCAGGAGAACCAGGGACCGACTCCTGGCTCCCGGAAGGCCGATTTTGATGCACTTTTCTCGGATTGGGTTGGTGGTCAGACACCCCCATATGGAAATCATCCGGTTGACACTATGAGAACCAGGGACCGACTCCTGGCTCCCGGAAGGCCGATTTTGATGCACTTTTCTCGGATTGGGTTGGTGGTCAGACACCCCCATATGGAAACCATCCGGTTGACACTATGAGAACCAGGGACCGACTCCTGGCTCCCGGAAGGCCGATTTTGATGCACTTTTCTCGGATTGGGTTGGTGGTCAGACACCCCCATATGGAAATCATCCGGTTGACACTATGAGAACCAGGGACCGACTCCTGGCTCCCGGAAGGCCGATTTTGATGCACTTTTCTCGGATTGGGTTGGTGGTCAGACACCCCCATATGGAAACCATCCGGTTGACACCAGGAGAACCAGGGACCGACTCCTGGCTCCCGGAAGGCCGATTTTGATGCACTTTTCTCGGATTGGGTTGGTGGTCAGACACCCCCATATGGAAATCATCCGGTTGACACTATGAGAACCAGGGACCGACTCCTGGCTCCCGGAAGGCCGATTTTGATGCACTTTTCTCGGATTGGGTTGGTGGTCAGACACCCCCATATGGAAACCATCCGGTTGACACCAGGAGAACCAGGGACCGACTCCTGGCTCCCGGAAGGCCGATTTTGATGCACTTTTCTCGGATTGGGTTGGTGGTCAGACACCCCCATATGGAAACCATCCGGTTGACACCAGGAGAACCAGGGACCGACTCCTGGCTCCCGGAAGGCCGATTTTGATGCACTTTTCTCGGATTGGGTTGGTGGTCAGACACCCCCATATGGAAACCATCCGGTTGACACCAGGAGAACCAGGGACCGACTCCTGGCTCCCGGAAGGCCGATTTTGATGCACTTTTCTCGGATTGGGTTGGTGGTCAGACACCCCCATATGGAAATCATCCGGTTGACAACAGGAGAACCAGGGACCGACTCCTGGCTCCCGGAAGGCCGATTTTGATGCACTTTTCTCGGATTGGGTTGGTGGTCAGACACCCCCATATGGAAACCATCCGGTTGACACTATGAGAACCAGGGACCGACTCCTGGCTCACGGAGGCCGATTTTGATGCACTTTTCTCGGATTGGGGTGGTGGTCAGACACCCCCATATGGATAACCGCCGGCGGACACCAGGAGAACCAGGGACCGACTCCTGGCTCACGGAGGCCGATTTTGTTGCACTTTTCTCGGATTGGGGTGGTGGTCAGACACCCCCATATGGAAATCATCCGGTTGACACTATGAGAACCAGGGACCGACTCCTGGCTCACGGAGGCCGATTTTGATGCACTTTTCTCGGATTGGGGTGGTGGTCAGACACCCCCATATGGTAAACCGCCGGCGGACACTAGGAGAACCAGGGGAGGCTCTTACCTCACACATGGGGGTTTTGGGTGCCCTTGGCCGGCTTGGGGGTGACCCCAAGGGGGGGTCCAAGACCCCACACCCGGATCCATCCACAGGGGGGCGCCACAGGTCACTTTAAGCCTGATTTCACTATGGGTACCCAGGGGAGGCTGTTCACTCACACATGGGGGTTTTGGGTGCCCTTGGTCGGCATGGCTGGCTTGGGGGAGACCCCAAGAAGGGGTCCAAGCACCCACAGCCGAATCCATCCACAGGGGGGCGCCACAGGTCACTTTAGGCCTGATTTCACTGGGGGGACACTGGGGAGGCTGTTCACTCACACATGGGGGTTTTGGGTGCCCTTGGTCGGCATGGCTGGCTTGGGGGAGACCCCAAGAAGGGGTCCAAGCACCCCCACCAAGATCCATCCACAGGGGGGCGCCACAGGTCACTTTAAGCCTGATTTCACTATGGGTACACTGGGGAGGCTGTTCACTCACACATGGGGGTTTTGGGTGCCCATGGTCGGCATGGCTGGCTTGGAGGAGACCCCAAGAAGGGGTCCAAGCACCCCCACCAAGATCCATCCACAGGGGGGCGCCACAGGTCACTTTAAGCCTGATTTCACTATGGGTACCCAGGGGAGGCTGTTCACTCACACATGGGGGTTTTGGGTGCCCATGGCCGGCATGGATGGCTTGGGGGGGACCCCAAGAAGGGGTCCAAGACCCCACAGCCGGATCCATCCACAGGGGGGCGCCACAGGTCACTTTAGGCCGGATTTCACTATGGGGACCCAGGGGAGGCTGTTCACTCACACATGGGGGTTTTGGGTGCCCTTGGTCGGCATGGCTGGCTTGGGGGAGACCCCAAGAAGGGGTCCAAGCACCCACAGCCGAATCCATCCACAGGGGGGCGCCACAGGTCACTTTAGGCCTGATTTCACTGGGGGGACACTGGGGAGGCTGTTCACTCACACATGGGGGTTTTGGGTGCCCTTGGTCGGCATGGCTGGCTTGGGGGAGACCCCAAGAAGGGGTCCAAGCACCCCCACCAAGATCCATCCACAGGGGGGCGCCACAGGTCACTTTAAGCCTGATTTCACTATGGGTACACTGGGGAGGCTGTTCACTCACACATGGGGGTTTTGGGTGCCCATGGTCGGCATGGCTGGCTTGGAGGAGACCCCAAGAAGGGGTCCAAGCACCCCCACCAAGATCCATCCACAGGGGGGCGCCACAGGTCACTTTAAGCCTGATTTCACTATGGGTACCCAGGGGAGGCTGTTCACTCACACATGGGGGTTTTGGGTGCCCATGGCCGGCATGGATGGCTTGGGGGGGACCCCAAGAAGGGGTCCAAGACCCCACAGCCGGATCCATCCACAGGGGGGCGCCACAGGTCACTTTAGGCCGGATTTCACTATGGGGACCCAGGGGAGGCTGTTCACTCACACATGGGGGTTTTGGGTGCCCTTGGTCGGCATGGCTGGCTTGGGGGAGACCCCAAGAAGGGGTCCAAGCACCCACAGCCGAATCCATCCACAGGGGGGCGCCACAGGTCACTTTAGGCCTGATTTCACTGGGGGGACACTGGGGAGGCTGTTCACTCACACATGGGGGTTTTGGGTGCCCTTGGTCGGCATGGCTGGCTTGGGGGAGACCCCAAGAAGGGGTCCAAGCACCCCCACCAAGATCCATCCACAGGGGGGCGCCACAGGTCACTTTAAGCCTGATTTCACTATGGGTACACTGGGGAGGCTGTTCACTCACACATGGGGGTTTTGGGTGCCCATGGTCGGCATGGCTGGCTTGGAGGAGACCCCAAGAAGGGGTCCAAGCACCCCCACCAAGATCCATCCACAGGGGGGCGCCACAGGTCACTTTAAGCCTGATTTCACTATGGGTACCCAGGGGAGGCTGTTCACTCACACATGGGGGTTTTGGGTGCCCATGGCCGGCATGGATGGCTTGGGGGGGACCCCAAGAAGGGGTCCAAGACCCCACAGCCGGATCCATCCACAGGGGGGCGCCACAGGTCACTTTAGGCCGGATTTCACTATGGGGACCCAGGGGAGGCTGTTCACTCACACATGGGGGTTTTGGGTGCCCTTGGTCGGCATGGCTGGCTTGGGGGAGACCCCAAGAAGGGGTCCAAGCACCCACAGCCGAATCCATCCACAGGGGGGCGCCACAGGTCACTTTAGGCCTGATTTCACTGGGGGGACACTGGGGAGGCTGTTCACTCACACATGGGGGTTTTGGGTGCCCTTGGTCGGCATGGCTGGCTTGGGGGAGACCCCAAGAAGGGGTCCAAGCACCCCCACCAAGATCCATCCACAGGGGGGCGCCACAGGTCACTTTAAGCCTGATTTCACTATGGGTACACTGGGGAGGCTGTTCACTCACACATGGGGGTTTTGGGTGCCCATGGTCGGCATGGCTGGCTTGGAGGAGACCCCAAGAAGGGGTCCAAGCACCCCCACCAAGATCCATCCACAGGGGGGCGCCACAGGTCACTTTAAGCCTGATTTCACTATGGGTACCCAGGGGAGGCTGTTCACTCACACATGGGGGTTTTGGGTGCCCATGGCCGGCATGGATGGCTTGGGGGGGACCCCAAGAAGGGGTCCAAGACCCCACAGCCGGATCCATCCACAGGGGGGCGCCACAGGTCACTTTAGGCCGGATTTCACTATGGGGACCCAGGGGAGGCTTTTCACTCACACATGGGGGTTTTGGGTGCCCTTGGTCGGCATGGCTGGCTTGGGGGGGACCCCAAGAAGGGGTCCAAGACCCCACAGCCGGATCCATCCACAGGGGGGCGCCACAGGTCACTTTAGGCCGGATTTCACTATGGGGACCCAGGGGAGGCTTTTCACTCACACATGGGGGTTTTGGGTGCCCTTGGTCGGCATGGCTGGCTTGGGGGGGACCCCAAGAAGGGGTCCAAGCACCCCCACCAAGATCCATCCACAGGGGGGCGCCACAGGTCATTTTCACTAGGAGAACCAGGGGAGGGCTCCTGACTCACACATGGGCATTCTGGGTGCCCATGGCTGGGAT
>NW_028160634.1:42500-52500 GCF_964263955.1 Coregonus lavaretus | reverse complement strand
GGACATGAGGTAGCCGAAACCGGGCCTTCCCCTGGGCATGGGAACGGCCAGTAGGTCCCTGGAGGTATGGTCCACTTCGGAGCGTTGGAACCATGGTTCTGAGGGACCCAGAACCCTCAAACATGCCCGATTCCCAATATCCGCACAGGCCGAGAGGTTTGCCATCACCCCCGGATCAATCCGCCATGGAAGTCTATTCTCTGAAAACGAGGTTTTCAAAATCGCGCCGGTACCTGTCTGGCCGACCTGGAACCGAGTGGGGCTACTACGGGAGAGGCCAAATTATCGACATAAGCCCTGCCACCCGCTGGGCCTGTCTGTGCTCCGCCGTTTGGGGGAAAAAACAGCGATTTCGGTTTTGAAAAAACGACTTAAAACGTTAATAATTCAAAAACTAAAAGTCCAATCAGGATGGGGTTTTTTTGGCGCAAAAGGGCACGAATAGACGCACATTTATATATAAATTAATTCGTTTTTGGAAATTTTTTACTATATTTTAATTATGTTAGAAAAGTGAAAAAAAAAAATAGGGGTCAGAACGGTTGATGTTCCTATACGAGTTAAGAAAAACCCTTTTAGGTAATGGAAGTTCATCATAAAAGAGGATAATAGACCAAATTTGGGACCTCTAGCTCATCGGGAAGTATTTTTAAACATTATTTGAAAAAATCGGAAAAATCGGCCGAAATTGCACTATGTCCCTTCGTGCATGGTAACCCAAATGAGAACCAGGGGGAACGGCTCCTGACTCACACAAGGCCGACATGGGTGCTCTTGGTCGGATTGGGTTGTGGGTCAGACACCCCCACATGGAAGACCGCCGGCGGTCGATGGGAGAACCAGAGACCGACTCCTGGCTCACGGAAGGCCGATTTGGGTGCACTTGGTCGGATTGGGTTGTGGGTCAGACACCCCAACATGGTTGTCCGCCGGCGGACACCAGGAGAACCAGGGACCGACTCCTGGCTCACGGAAGGCCGATTTGATGCACTTTTTTCGGATTGGGGTGGTGGTCAGACACCCCCATATGGAAATCATCCGGTTGACAACAGGAGAACCAGGGACCGACTCCTGCCTCACGGAAGGCCGATTTTGATGCACTTTTCTCGGATTGGGTTGGTGGTCAGACACCCCCATATGGATAACCGCCGGCGGACACCAGGAGAACCAGGGACCGACTCCTGGCTCCCGGAAGGCCGATTTTGATGCACTTTTCTCGGATTGGGTTGGTGGTCAGACACCCCCATATGGAAATCATCCGGTTGACACTATGAGAACCAGGGACCGACTCCTGGCTCCCGGAAGGCCGATTTTGATGCACTTTTCTCGGATTGGGTTGGTGGTCAGACACCCCCATATGGAAACCATCCGGTTGACACCAGGAGAACCAGGGACCGACTCCTGGCTCCCGGAAGGCCGATTTTGATGCACTTTTCTCGGATTGGGTTGGTGGTCAGACACCCCCATATGGAAATCATCCGGTTGACACTATGAGAACCAGGGACCGACTCCTGGCTCCCGGAAGGCCGATTTTGATGCACTTTTCTCGGATTGGGTTGGTGGTCAGACACCCCCATATGGAAACCATCCGGTTGACACTATGAGAACCAGGGACCGACTCCTGGCTCCCGGAAGGCCGATTTTGATGCACTTTTCTCGGATTGGGTTGGTGGTCAGACACCCCCATATGGAAATCATCCGGTTGACACTATGAGAACCAGGGACCGACTCCTGGCTCCCGGAAGGCCGATTTTGATGCACTTTTCTCGGATTGGGTTGGTGGTCAGACACCCCCATATGGAAATCATCCGGTTGACACTATGAGAACCAGGGACCGACTCCTGGCTCCCGGAAGGCCGATTTTGATGCACTTTTCTCGGATTGGGTTGGTGGTCAGACACCCCCATATGGAAACCATCCGGTTGACACCAGGAGAACCAGGGACCGACTCCTGGCTCCCGGAAGGCCGATTTTGATGCACTTTTCTCGGATTGGGTTGGTGGTCAGACACCCCCATATGGAAATCATCCGGTTGACACTATGAGAACCAGGGACCGACTCCTGGCTCCCGGAAGGCCGATTTTGATGCACTTTTCTCGGATTGGGTTGGTGGTCAGACACCCCCATATGGAAACCATCCGGTTGACACTATGAGAACCAGGGACCGACTCCTGGCTCCCGGAAGGCCGATTTTGATGCACTTTTCTCGGATTGGGTTGGTGGTCAGACACCCCCATATGGAAATCATCCGGTTGACACTATGAGAACCAGGGACCGACTCCTGGCTCCCGGAAGGCCGATTTTGATGCACTTTTCTCGGATTGGGTTGGTGGTCAGACACCCCCATATGGAAATCATCCGGTTGACACTATGAGAACCAGGGACCGACTCCTGGCTCCCGGAAGGCCGATTTTGATGCACTTTTCTCGGATTGGGTTGGTGGTCAGACACCCCTATATGGAAACCATCCGGTTGACACTATGAGAACCAGGGACCGACTCCTGGCTCCCGGAAGGCCGATTTTGATGCACTTTTCTCGGATTGGGTTGGTGGTCAGACACCCCCATATGGAAACCATCCGGTTGACACCAGGAGAACCAGGGACCGACTCCTGGCTCCCGGAAGGCCGATTTTGATGCACTTTTCTCGGATTGGGTTGGTGGTCAGACACCCCCATATGGAAATCATCCGGTTGACACTATGAGAACCAGGGACCGACTCCTGGCTCCCGGAAGGCCGATTTTGATGCACTTTTCTCGGATTGGGTTGGTGGTCAGACACCCCCATATGGAAACCATCCGGTTGACACTATGAGAACCAGGGACCGACTCCTGGCTCCCGGAAGGCCGATTTTGATGCACTTTTCTCGGATTGGGTTGGTGGTCAGACACCCCCATATGGAAATCATCCGGTTGACACTATGAGAACCAGGGACCGACTCCTGGCTCCCGGAAGGCCGATTTTGATGCACTTTTCTCGGATTGGGTTGGTGGTCAGACACCCCCATATGGAAACCATCCGGTTGACACCAGGAGAACCAGGGACCGACTCCTGGCTCCCGGAAGGCCGATTTTGATGCACTTTTCTCGGATTGGGTTGGTGGTCAGACACCCCCATATGGAAATCATCCGGTTGACACTATGAGAACCAGGGACCGACTCCTGGCTCCCGGAAGGCCGATTTTGATGCACTTTTCTCGGATTGGGTTGGTGGTCAGACACCCCCATATGGAAACCATCCGGTTGACACCAGGAGAACCAGGGACCGACTCCTGGCTCCCGGAAGGCCGATTTTGATGCACTTTTCTCGGATTGGGTTGGTGGTCAGACACCCCCATATGGAAACCATCCGGTTGACACCAGGAGAACCAGGGACCGACTCCTGGCTCCCGGAAGGCCGATTTTGATGCACTTTTCTCGGATTGGGTTGGTGGTCAGACACCCCCATATGGAAACCATCCGGTTGACACCAGGAGAACCAGGGACCGACTCCTGGCTCCCGGAAGGCCGATTTTGATGCACTTTTCTCGGATTGGGTTGGTGGTCAGACACCCCCATATGGAAATCATCCGGTTGACAACAGGAGAACCAGGGACCGACTCCTGGCTCCCGGAAGGCCGATTTTGATGCACTTTTCTCGGATTGGGTTGGTGGTCAGACACCCCCATATGGAAACCATCCGGTTGACACTATGAGAACCAGGGACCGACTCCTGGCTCACGGAGGCCGATTTTGATGCACTTTTCTCGGATTGGGGTGGTGGTCAGACACCCCCATATGGATAACCGCCGGCGGACACCAGGAGAACCAGGGACCGACTCCTGGCTCACGGAGGCCGATTTTGTTGCACTTTTCTCGGATTGGGGTGGTGGTCAGACACCCCCATATGGAAATCATCCGGTTGACACTATGAGAACCAGGGACCGACTCCTGGCTCACGGAGGCCGATTTTGATGCACTTTTCTCGGATTGGGGTGGTGGTCAGACACCCCCATATGGTAAACCGCCGGCGGACACTAGGAGAACCAGGGGAGGCTCTTACCTCACACATGGGGGTTTTGGGTGCCCTTGGCCGGCTTGGGGGTGACCCCAAGGGGGGGTCCAAGACCCCACACCCGGATCCATCCACAGGGGGGCGCCACAGGTCACTTTAAGCCTGATTTCACTATGGGTACCCAGGGGAGGCTGTTCACTCACACATGGGGGTTTTGGGTGCCCTTGGTCGGCATGGCTGGCTTGGGGGAGACCCCAAGAAGGGGTCCAAGCACCCACAGCCGAATCCATCCACAGGGGGGCGCCACAGGTCACTTTAGGCCTGATTTCACTGGGGGGACACTGGGGAGGCTGTTCACTCACACATGGGGGTTTTGGGTGCCCTTGGTCGGCATGGCTGGCTTGGGGGAGACCCCAAGAAGGGGTCCAAGCACCCCCACCAAGATCCATCCACAGGGGGGCGCCACAGGTCACTTTAAGCCTGATTTCACTATGGGTACACTGGGGAGGCTGTTCACTCACACATGGGGGTTTTGGGTGCCCATGGTCGGCATGGCTGGCTTGGAGGAGACCCCAAGAAGGGGTCCAAGCACCCCCACCAAGATCCATCCACAGGGGGGCGCCACAGGTCACTTTAAGCCTGATTTCACTATGGGTACCCAGGGGAGGCTGTTCACTCACACATGGGGGTTTTGGGTGCCCATGGCCGGCATGGATGGCTTGGGGGGGACCCCAAGAAGGGGTCCAAGACCCCACAGCCGGATCCATCCACAGGGGGGCGCCACAGGTCACTTTAGGCCGGATTTCACTATGGGGACCCAGGGGAGGCTGTTCACTCACACATGGGGGTTTTGGGTGCCCTTGGTCGGCATGGCTGGCTTGGGGGAGACCCCAAGAAGGGGTCCAAGCACCCACAGCCGAATCCATCCACAGGGGGGCGCCACAGGTCACTTTAGGCCTGATTTCACTGGGGGGACACTGGGGAGGCTGTTCACTCACACATGGGGGTTTTGGGTGCCCTTGGTCGGCATGGCTGGCTTGGGGGAGACCCCAAGAAGGGGTCCAAGCACCCCCACCAAGATCCATCCACAGGGGGGCGCCACAGGTCACTTTAAGCCTGATTTCACTATGGGTACACTGGGGAGGCTGTTCACTCACACATGGGGGTTTTGGGTGCCCATGGTCGGCATGGCTGGCTTGGAGGAGACCCCAAGAAGGGGTCCAAGCACCCCCACCAAGATCCATCCACAGGGGGGCGCCACAGGTCACTTTAAGCCTGATTTCACTATGGGTACCCAGGGGAGGCTGTTCACTCACACATGGGGGTTTTGGGTGCCCATGGCCGGCATGGATGGCTTGGGGGGGACCCCAAGAAGGGGTCCAAGACCCCACAGCCGGATCCATCCACAGGGGGGCGCCACAGGTCACTTTAGGCCGGATTTCACTATGGGGACCCAGGGGAGGCTGTTCACTCACACATGGGGGTTTTGGGTGCCCTTGGTCGGCATGGCTGGCTTGGGGGAGACCCCAAGAAGGGGTCCAAGCACCCACAGCCGAATCCATCCACAGGGGGGCGCCACAGGTCACTTTAGGCCTGATTTCACTGGGGGGACACTGGGGAGGCTGTTCACTCACACATGGGGGTTTTGGGTGCCCTTGGTCGGCATGGCTGGCTTGGGGGAGACCCCAAGAAGGGGTCCAAGCACCCCCACCAAGATCCATCCACAGGGGGGCGCCACAGGTCACTTTAAGCCTGATTTCACTATGGGTACACTGGGGAGGCTGTTCACTCACACATGGGGGTTTTGGGTGCCCATGGTCGGCATGGCTGGCTTGGAGGAGACCCCAAGAAGGGGTCCAAGCACCCCCACCAAGATCCATCCACAGGGGGGCGCCACAGGTCACTTTAAGCCTGATTTCACTATGGGTACCCAGGGGAGGCTGTTCACTCACACATGGGGGTTTTGGGTGCCCATGGCCGGCATGGATGGCTTGGGGGGGACCCCAAGAAGGGGTCCAAGACCCCACAGCCGGATCCATCCACAGGGGGGCGCCACAGGTCACTTTAGGCCGGATTTCACTATGGGGACCCAGGGGAGGCTGTTCACTCACACATGGGGGTTTTGGGTGCCCTTGGTCGGCATGGCTGGCTTGGGGGAGACCCCAAGAAGGGGTCCAAGCACCCACAGCCGAATCCATCCACAGGGGGGCGCCACAGGTCACTTTAGGCCTGATTTCACTGGGGGGACACTGGGGAGGCTGTTCACTCACACATGGGGGTTTTGGGTGCCCTTGGTCGGCATGGCTGGCTTGGGGGAGACCCCAAGAAGGGGTCCAAGCACCCCCACCAAGATCCATCCACAGGGGGGCGCCACAGGTCACTTTAAGCCTGATTTCACTATGGGTACACTGGGGAGGCTGTTCACTCACACATGGGGGTTTTGGGTGCCCATGGTCGGCATGGCTGGCTTGGAGGAGACCCCAAGAAGGGGTCCAAGCACCCCCACCAAGATCCATCCACAGGGGGGCGCCACAGGTCACTTTAAGCCTGATTTCACTATGGGTACCCAGGGGAGGCTGTTCACTCACACATGGGGGTTTTGGGTGCCCATGGCCGGCATGGATGGCTTGGGGGGGACCCCAAGAAGGGGTCCAAGACCCCACAGCCGGATCCATCCACAGGGGGGCGCCACAGGTCACTTTAGGCCGGATTTCACTATGGGGACCCAGGGGAGGCTGTTCACTCACACATGGGGGTTTTGGGTGCCCTTGGTCGGCATGGCTGGCTTGGGGGAGACCCCAAGAAGGGGTCCAAGCACCCACAGCCGAATCCATCCACAGGGGGGCGCCACAGGTCACTTTAGGCCTGATTTCACTGGGGGGACACTGGGGAGGCTGTTCACTCACACATGGGGGTTTTGGGTGCCCTTGGTCGGCATGGCTGGCTTGGGGGAGACCCCAAGAAGGGGTCCAAGCACCCCCACCAAGATCCATCCACAGGGGGGCGCCACAGGTCACTTTAAGCCTGATTTCACTATGGGTACACTGGGGAGGCTGTTCACTCACACATGGGGGTTTTGGGTGCCCATGGTCGGCATGGCTGGCTTGGAGGAGACCCCAAGAAGGGGTCCAAGCACCCCCACCAAGATCCATCCACAGGGGGGCGCCACAGGTCACTTTAAGCCTGATTTCACTATGGGTACCCAGGGGAGGCTGTTCACTCACACATGGGGGTTTTGGGTGCCCATGGCCGGCATGGATGGCTTGGGGGGGACCCCAAGAAGGGGTCCAAGACCCCACAGCCGGATCCATCCACAGGGGGGCGCCACAGGTCACTTTAGGCCGGATTTCACTATGGGGACCCAGGGGAGGCTGTTCACTCACACATGGGGGTTTTGGGTGCCCTTGGTCGGCATGGCTGGCTTGGGGGAGACCCCAAGAAGGGGTCCAAGCACCCACAGCCGAATCCATCCACAGGGGGGCGCCACAGGTCACTTTAGGCCTGATTTCACTGGGGGGACACTGGGGAGGCTGTTCACTCACACATGGGGGTTTTGGGTGCCCTTGGTCGGCATGGCTGGCTTGGGGGAGACCCCAAGAAGGGGTCCAAGCACCCCCACCAAGATCCATCCACAGGGGGGCGCCACAGGTCACTTTAAGCCTGATTTCACTATGGGTACACTGGGGAGGCTGTTCACTCACACATGGGGGTTTTGGGTGCCCATGGTCGGCATGGCTGGCTTGGAGGAGACCCCAAGAAGGGGTCCAAGCACCCCCACCAAGATCCATCCACAGGGGGGCGCCACAGGTCACTTTAAGCCTGATTTCACTATGGGTACCCAGGGGAGGCTGTTCACTCACACATGGGGGTTTTGGGTGCCCATGGCCGGCATGGATGGCTTGGGGGGGACCCCAAGAAGGGGTCCAAGACCCCACAGCCGGATCCATCCACAGGGGGGCGCCACAGGTCACTTTAGGCCGGATTTCACTATGGGGACCCAGGGGAGGCTGTTCACTCACACATGGGGGTTTTGGGTGCCCTTGGTCGGCATGGCTGGCTTGGGGGAGACCCCAAGAAGGGGTCCAAGCACCCACAGCCGAATCCATCCACAGGGGGGCGCCACAGGTCACTTTAGGCCTGATTTCACTGGGGGGACACTGGGGAGGCTGTTCACTCACACATGGGGGTTTTGGGTGCCCTTGGTCGGCATGGCTGGCTTGGGGGAGACCCCAAGAAGGGGTCCAAGCACCCCCACCAAGATCCATCCACAGGGGGGCGCCACAGGTCACTTTAAGCCTGATTTCACTATGGGTACACTGGGGAGGCTGTTCACTCACACATGGGGGTTTTGGGTGCCCTTGGTCGGCATGGCTGGCTTGGGGGGGACCCCAAGAAGGGGTCCAAGCACCCCCACCAAGATCCATCCACAGGGGGGCGCCACAGGTCATTTTCACTAGGAGAACCAGGGGAGGGCTCCTGACTCACACATGGGCATTCTGGGTGCCCATGGCTGGGATGGGTGAGACAGAGTCCAGCCCTCCACACACAAAAGTGACCCAGCAGGCCAGAAGAAAGGGGAGAGAGAGAGAGAGAGAACAAATAATACATGGGCACAGAGCAGCCAGCCTCCATTGGAGCTGCCTGCACAGTGCTGCCCTCCTGTGGGAAAGGTTCACACACACACTCACTCACTCACTCACACAGACACACACAGACAAACCTATTCACTTGGGCCTTCTCCCTCATGCCCTGCTGACATCCATGCAGGCCCACATTGACCTTTGTGACCTCTGGAGCTCCATGCACCTTGTTCTAAACTCCCTGCCTAGTAAAGGGCATCTCCCATGGGCATGAGAGTACAGCTCACTCCCCTGGAGCACCATGCCTCTTTTTAATCACTCTCTCCCTATTAAAACCCTCTCTCCCATGGGCTTGAGAGTACAGCTTACTCCCTTGACCTCCAGAGGTATAGGAGGCCAAAAAAAAAGGGGGACAGAGCAGACAGCCCCCAAAGGGGATGCCTGCTCTGCCCCCCTATGAGACAGGTTCACTCACTCACACAGACACACCTATTCACTTGGGCCTTCTCCCTCATGCCCTGCTGACATCCATGCAGGCCCACATTGACCTTTGTGACCTCTGGAGCTCCATGCCTCTTTTTAAACTCTCTCTTCCCATTAAAAGCCTCTCTCACATGGGCTTGAGAGTACAGCTTACTCCCTTGACCTCCAGAGGTATAGGAGGCCAAAAAAAAAGGGGGACAGAGCAGACAGCCCCCAAAGGGGATGCCTGCTCTGCCCCCCTATGAGACAGGTTCACTCACTCACACAGACACACCTATTCACTTGGGCCTTCTCTCTGTGGCCCTGCTGACAGCCATGCAGGCCCACATTGACCTTTGTGACCTCTGGAGCTCATTGCCTCCATCTCTACACTCCATGCCCAGTGAAACCCTCTCTCACTCGGCCTGAGACTGCAGCTCACTCCCTGGATGGCCTGGGCTCCAGAACCACGACCACCAAGCCCACACTCCCTGCCCACTCAAACCCTCTCTCACTCGGCCTCAGACTGCAGCTCACTCCCTGGATGGCCTGGGCTCCAGAACCACGACCACCAAGCCCACACTCCCTGCCCACTCAAACCCTCTCTCACTCGGCCTCAGACTGCAGCTCACTCCCTGGATGGCCTGGGCTCCAGAACCACGACCACCAAGCCCACACTCCCTGCCCGCTCAAACCATCTCTCACTCGGACTGAGACTGCAGCTCACTGCATGGGCGTCCCCGACCTCCATGCCTCCAGGCCACACTCCGTGTCCGCTCAAACCATCTCTCACTCGGACTGAGACTGCAGCTCACTGCATGGGCGTCCCCGACCTCCATGCCTCCAGGCCCACACTCCGTGTCCGCTCAAACCATCTCTCACTCGGACTGAGACTGCAGCTCACTGCATGGGCGTCCCCGACCTCCATGCCTCCAGGCCCACACTCTGTGTCCGCTCAAACCATC
>NW_028160634.1:7500-30000 GCF_964263955.1 Coregonus lavaretus | reverse complement strand
ACCCCCATATGGATAACCGCCGGCGGACACCAGGAGAACCAGGGACCGACTCCTGGCTCCCGGAAGGCCGATTTTGATGCACTTTTCTCGGATTGGGTTGGTGGTCAGACACCCCCATATGGATAACCGCCGGCGGACACCAGGAGAACCAGGGACCGACTCCTGGCTCCCGGAAGGCCGATTTTGATGCACTTTTCTCGGATTGGGTTGGTGGTCAGACACCCCCATATGGAAATCATCCGGTTGACACTATGAGAACCAGGGACCGACTCCTGGCTCACGGAGGCCGATTTTGATGCACTTTTCTCGGATTGGGTTGGTGGTCAGACACCCCCATATGGAAATCATCCGGTTGACACTATGAGAACCAGGGACCGACTCCTGGCTCCCGGAAGGCCGATTTTGATGCACTTTTCTCGGATTGGGTTGGTGGTCAGACACCCCCATATGGAAACCATCCGGTTGACATTAGGAGAACCAGGGACCGACTCCTGGCTCCCGGAAGGCCGATTTTGATGCACTTTTCTCGGATTGGGTTGGTGGTCAGACACCCCCATATGGAAACCATCCGGTTGACACTATGAGAACCAGGGACCGACTCCTGGCTCCCGGAAGGCCGATTTTGATGCACTTTTCTCGGATTGGGTTGGTGGTCAGACACCCCCATATGGAAACCATCCGGTTGACATTAGGAGAACCAGGGACCGACTCCTGGCTCCCGGAAGGCCGATTTTGATGCACTTTTCTCGGATTGGGTTGGTGGTCAGACACCCCCATATGGAAACCATCCGGTTGACACTATGAGAACCAGGGACCGACTCCTGGCTCCCGGAAGGCCGATTTTGATGCACTTTTCTCGGATTGGGTTGGTGGTCAGACACCCCCATATGGAAACCATCCGGTTGACACTATGAGAACCAGGGACCGACTCCTGGCTCCCGGAAGGCCGATTTTGATGCACTTTTCTCGGATTGGGTTGGTGGTCAGACACCCCCATATGGAAATCATCCGGTTGACACTATGAGAACCAGGGACCGACTCCTGGCTCCCGGAAGGCCGATTTTGATGCACTTTTCTCGGATTGGGTTGGTGGTCAGACACCCCCATATGGAAATCATCCGGTTGACACTATGAGAACCAGGGACCGACTCCTGGCTCCCGGAAGGCCGATTTTGATGCACTTTTCTCGGATTGGGTTGGTGGTCAGACACCCCCATATGGAAACCATCCGGTTGACACCAGGAGAACCAGGGACCGACTCCTGGCTCCCGGAAGGCCGATTTTGATGCACTTTTCTCGGATTGGGTTGGTGGTCAGACACCCCCATATGGAAACCATCCGGTTGACACTATGAGAACCAGGGACCGACTCCTGGCTCCCGGAAGGCCGATTTTGATGCACTTTTCTCGGATTGGGTTGGTGGTCAGACACCCCCATATGGAAATCATCCGGTTGACACCAGGAGAACCAGGGACCGACTCCTGGCTCCCGGAAGGCCGATTTTGATGCACTTTTCTCGGATTGGGTTGGTGGTCAGACACCCCCATATGGAAATCATCCGGTTGACACTATGAGAACCAGGGACCGACTCCTGGCTCCCGGAAGGCCGATTTTGATGCACTTTTCTCGGATTGGGTTGGTGGTCAGACACCCCCATATGGAAACCATCCGGTTGACACTATGAGAACCAGGGACCGACTCCTGGCTCCCGGAAGGCCGATTTTGATGCACTTTTCTCGGATTGGGTTGGTGGTCAGACACCCCCATATGGAAATCATCCGGTTGACACTATGAGAACCAGGGACCGACTCCTGGCTCCCGGAAGGCCGATTTTGATGCACTTTTCTCGGATTGGGTTGGTGGTCAGACACCCCCATATGGAAACCATCCGGTTGACACCAGGAGAACCAGGGACCGACTCCTGGCTCCCGGAAGGCCGATTTTGATGCACTTTTCTCGGATTGGGTTGGTGGTCAGACACCCCCATATGGAAACCATCCGGTTGACACCAGGAGAACCAGGGACCGACTCCTGGCTCCCGGAAGGCCGATTTTGATGCACTTTTCTCGGATTGGGTTGGTGGTCAGACACCCCCATATGGAAATCATCCGGTTGACAACAGGAGAACCAGGGACCGACTCCTGGCTCCCGGAAGGCCGATTTTGATGCACTTTTCTCGGATTGGGTTGGTGGTCAGACACCCCCATATGGAAACCATCCGGTTGACACTATGAGAACCAGGGACCGACTCCTGGCTCACGGAGGCCGATTTTGATGCACTTTTCTCGGATTGGGGTGGTGGTCAGACACCCCCATATGGATAACCGCCGGCGGACACCAGGAGAACCAGGGACCGACTCCTGGCTCACGGAGGCCGATTTTGTTGCACTTTTCTCGGATTGGGGTGGTGGTCAGACACCCCCATATGGAAATCATCCGGTTGACACTATGAGAACCAGGGACCGACTCCTGGCTCACGGAGGCCGATTTTGATGCACTTTTCTCGGATTGGGGTGGTGGTCAGACACCCCCATATGGTAAACCGCCGGCGGACACTAGGAGAACCAGGGGAGGCTCTTACCTCACACATGGGGGTTTTGGGTGCCCTTGGCCGGCTTGGGGGTGACCCCAAGGGGGGGTCCAAGACCCCACACCCGGATCCATCCACAGGGGGGCGCCACAGGTCACTTTAAGCCTGATTTCACTATGGGTACCCAGGGGAGGCTGTTCACTCACACATGGGGGTTTTGGGTGCCCTTGGTCGGCATGGCTGGCTTGGGGGAGACCCCAAGAAGGGGTCCAAGCACCCACAGCCGAATCCATCCACAGGGGGGCGCCACAGGTCACTTTAGGCCTGATTTCACTGGGGGGACACTGGGGAGGCTGTTCACTCACACATGGGGGTTTTGGGTGCCCTTGGTCGGCATGGCTGGCTTGGGGGAGACCCCAAGAAGGGGTCCAAGCACCCCCACCAAGATCCATCCACAGGGGGGCGCCACAGGTCACTTTAAGCCTGATTTCACTATGGGTACACTGGGGAGGCTGTTCACTCACACATGGGGGTTTTGGGTGCCCATGGTCGGCATGGCTGGCTTGGAGGAGACCCCAAGAAGGGGTCCAAGCACCCCCACCAAGATCCATCCACAGGGGGGCGCCACAGGTCACTTTAAGCCTGATTTCACTATGGGTACCCAGGGGAGGCTGTTCACTCACACATGGGGGTTTTGGGTGCCCATGGCCGGCATGGATGGCTTGGGGGGGACCCCAAGAAGGGGTCCAAGACCCCACAGCCGGATCCATCCACAGGGGGGCGCCACAGGTCACTTTAGGCCGGATTTCACTGGGGGGACACTGGGGAGGCTGTTCACTCACACATGGGGGTTTTGGGTGCCCTTGGTCGGCATGGCTGGCTTGGGGGAGACCCCAAGAAGGGGTCCAAGCACCCCCACCAAGATCCATCCACAGGGGGGCGCCACAGGTCACTTTAAGCCTGATTTCACTATGGGTACACTGGGGAGGCTGTTCACTCACACATGGGGGTTTTGGGTGCCCATGGTCGGCATGGCTGGCTTGGAGGAGACCCCAAGAAGGGGTCCAAGCACCCCCACCAAGATCCATCCACAGGGGGGCGCCACAGGTCACTTTAAGCCTGATTTCACTATGGGTACCCAGGGGAGGCTGTTCACTCACACATGGGGGTTTTGGGTGCCCATGGCCGGCATGGATGGCTTGGGGGGGACCCCAAGAAGGGGTCCAAGACCCCACAGCCGGATCCATCCACAGGGGGGCGCCACAGGTCACTTTAGGCCGGATTTCACTATGGGGACCCAGGGGAGGCTGTTCACTCACACATGGGGGTTTTGGGTGCCCTTGGTCGGCATGGCTGGCTTGGGGGAGACCCCAAGAAGGGGTCCAAGCACCCACAGCCGAATCCATCCACAGGGGGGCGCCACAGGTCACTTTAGGCCTGATTTCACTGGGGGGACACTGGGGAGGCTGTTCACTCACACATGGGGGTTTTGGGTGCCCTTGGTCGGCATGGCTGGCTTGGGGGAGACCCCAAGAAGGGGTCCAAGCACCCCCACCAAGATCCATCCACAGGGGGGCGCCACAGGTCACTTTAAGCCTGATTTCACTATGGGTACACTGGGGAGGCTGTTCACTCACACATGGGGGTTTTGGGTGCCCATGGTCGGCATGGCTGGCTTGGAGGAGACCCCAAGAAGGGGTCCAAGCACCCCCACCAAGATCCATCCACAGGGGGGCGCCACAGGTCACTTTAAGCCTGATTTCACTATGGGTACCCAGGGGAGGCTGTTCACTCACACATGGGGGTTTTGGGTGCCCATGGCCGGCATGGATGGCTTGGGGGGGACCCCAAGAAGGGGTCCAAGACCCCACAGCCGGATCCATCCACAGGGGGGCGCCACAGGTCACTTTAGGCCGGATTTCACTATGGGGACCCAGGGGAGGCTGTTCACTCACACATGGGGGTTTTGGGTGCCCTTGGTCGGCATGGCTGGCTTGGGGGAGACCCCAAGAAGGGGTCCAAGCACCCACAGCCGAATCCATCCACAGGGGGGCGCCACAGGTCACTTTAGGCCTGATTTCACTGGGGGGACACTGGGGAGGCTGTTCACTCACACATGGGGGTTTTGGGTGCCCTTGGTCGGCATGGCTGGCTTGGGGGAGACCCCAAGAAGGGGTCCAAGCACCCCCACCAAGATCCATCCACAGGGGGGCGCCACAGGTCACTTTAAGCCTGATTTCACTATGGGTACACTGGGGAGGCTGTTCACTCACACATGGGGGTTTTGGGTGCCCATGGTCGGCATGGCTGGCTTGGAGGAGACCCCAAGAAGGGGTCCAAGCACCCCCACCAAGATCCATCCACAGGGGGGCGCCACAGGTCACTTTAAGCCTGATTTCACTATGGGTACACTGGGGAGGCTGTTCACTCACACATGGGGGTTTTGGGTGCCCATGGTCGGCATGGCTGGCTTGGAGGAGACCCCAAGAAGGGGTCCAAGCACCCCCACCAAGATCCATCCACAGGGGGGCGCCACAGGTCACTTTAAGCCTGATTTCACTATGGGTACCCAGGGGAGGCTGTTCACTCACACATGGGGGTTTTGGGTGCCCATGGCCGGCATGGATGGCTTGGGGGGGACCCCAAGAAGGGGTCCAAGACCCCACAGCCGGATCCATCCACAGGGGGGCGCCACAGGTCACTTTAGGCCGGATTTCACTATGGGGACCCAGGGGAGGCTGTTCACTCACACATGGGGGTTTTGGGTGCCCTTGGTCGGCATGGCTGGCTTGGGGGAGACCCCAAGAAGGGGTCCAAGCACCCACAGCCGAATCCATCCACAGGGGGGCGCCACAGGTCACTTTAGGCCTGATTTCACTGGGGGGACACTGGGGAGGCTGTTCACTCACACATGGGGGTTTTGGGTGCCCTTGGTCGGCATGGCTGGCTTGGGGGAGACCCCAAGAAGGGGTCCAAGCACCCCCACCAAGATCCATCCACAGGGGGGCGCCACAGGTCACTTTAAGCCTGATTTCACTATGGGTACACTGGGGAGGCTGTTCACTCACACATGGGGGTTTTGGGTGCCCATGGTCGGCATGGCTGGCTTGGAGGAGACCCCAAGAAGGGGTCCAAGCACCCCCACCAAGATCCATCCACAGGGGGGCGCCACAGGTCACTTTAAGCCTGATTTCACTATGGGTACCCAGGGGAGGCTGTTCACTCACACATGGGGGTTTTGGGTGCCCATGGCCGGCATGGATGGCTTGGGGGGGACCCCAAGAAGGGGTCCAAGACCCCACACCCGGATCCATCCACAGGGGGGCGCCACAGGTCACTTTAGGCCGGATTTCACTATGGGTACCCAGGGGAGGCTGTTCACTCACACATGGGGGTTTTGGGTGCCCTTGGTCGGCATGGCTGGCTTGGGGGAGACCCCAAGAAGGGGTCCAAGCACCCACAGCCGAATCCATCCACAGGGGGGCGCCACAGGTCACTTTAGGCCTGATTTCACTGGGGGGACACTGGGGAGGCTGTTCACTCACACATGGGGGTTTTGGGTGCCCTTGGTCGGCATGGCTGGCTTGGGGGAGACCCCAAGAAGGGGTCCAAGCACCCCCACCAAGATCCATCCACAGGGGGGCGCCACAGGTCACTTTAAGCCTGATTTCACTATGGGTACACTGGGGAGGCTGTTCACTCACACATGGGGGTTTTGGGTGCCCATGGTCGGCATGGCTGGCTTGGAGGAGACCCCAAGAAGGGGTCCAAGCACCCCCACCAAGATCCATCCACAGGGGGGCGCCACAGGTCACTTTAAGCCTGATTTCACTATGGGTACCCAGGGGAGGCTGTTCACTCACACATGGGGGTTTTGGGTGCCCATGGCCGGCATGGATGGCTTGGGGGGGACCCCAAGAAGGGGTCCAAGACCCCACAGCCGGATCCATCCACAGGGGGGCGCCACAGGTCACTTTAGGCCGGATTTCACTGGGGGGACACTGGGGAGGCTGTTCACTCACACATGGGGGTTTTGGGTGCCCTTGGTCGGCATGGCTGGCTTGGGGGAGACCCCAAGAAGGGGTCCAAGCACCCCCACCAAGATCCATCCACAGGGGGGCGCCACAGGTCACTTTAAGCCTGATTTCACTATGGGTACACTGGGGAGGCTGTTCACTCACACATGGGGGTTTTGGGTGCCCATGGTCGGCATGGCTGGCTTGGAGGAGACCCCAAGAAGGGGTCCAAGCACCCCCACCAAGATCCATCCACAGGGGGGCGCCACAGGTCACTTTAAGCCTGATTTCACTATGGGTACCCAGGGGAGGCTGTTCACTCACACATGGGGGTTTTGGGTGCCCATGGCCGGCATGGATGGCTTGGGGGGGACCCCAAGAAGGGGTCCAAGACCCCACAGCCGGATCCATCCACAGGGGGGCGCCACAGGTCACTTTAGGCCGGATTTCACTATGGGGACCCAGGGGAGGCTGTTCACTCACACATGGGGGTTTTGGGTGCCCTTGGTCGGCATGGCTGGCTTGGGGGAGACCCCAAGAAGGGGTCCAAGCACCCACAGCCGAATCCATCCACAGGGGGGCGCCACAGGTCACTTTAGGCCTGATTTCACTGGGGGGACACTGGGGAGGCTGTTCACTCACACATGGGGGTTTTGGGTGCCCTTGGTCGGCATGGCTGGCTTGGGGGAGACCCCAAGAAGGGGTCCAAGCACCCCCACCAAGATCCATCCACAGGGGGGCGCCACAGGTCACTTTAAGCCTGATTTCACTATGGGTACACTGGGGAGGCTGTTCACTCACACATGGGGGTTTTGGGTGCCCATGGTCGGCATGGCTGGCTTGGAGGAGACCCCAAGAAGGGGTCCAAGCACCCCCACCAAGATCCATCCACAGGGGGGCGCCACAGGTCACTTTAAGCCTGATTTCACTATGGGTACCCAGGGGAGGCTGTTCACTCACACATGGGGGTTTTGGGTGCCCATGGCCGGCATGGATGGCTTGGGGGGGACCCCAAGAAGGGGTCCAAGACCCCACAGCCGGATCCATCCACAGGGGGGCGCCACAGGTCACTTTAGGCCGGATTTCACTATGGGGACCCAGGGGAGGCTGTTCACTCACACATGGGGGTTTTGGGTGCCCTTGGTCGGCATGGCTGGCTTGGGGGAGACCCCAAGAAGGGGTCCAAGCACCCACAGCCGAATCCATCCACAGGGGGGCGCCACAGGTCACTTTAGGCCTGATTTCACTGGGGGGACACTGGGGAGGCTGTTCACTCACACATGGGGGTTTTGGGTGCCCTTGGTCGGCATGGCTGGCTTGGGGGAGACCCCAAGAAGGGGTCCAAGCACCCCCACCAAGATCCATCCACAGGGGGGCGCCACAGGTCACTTTAAGCCTGATTTCACTATGGGTACACTGGGGAGGCTGTTCACTCACACATGGGGGTTTTGGGTGCCCATGGTCGGCATGGCTGGCTTGGAGGAGACCCCAAGAAGGGGTCCAAGCACCCCCACCAAGATCCATCCACAGGGGGGCGCCACAGGTCACTTTAAGCCTGATTTCACTATGGGTACCCAGGGGAGGCTGTTCACTCACACATGGGGGTTTTGGGTGCCCATGGCCGGCATGGATGGCTTGGGGGGGACCCCAAGAAGGGGTCCAAGACCCCACAGCCGGATCCATCCACAGGGGGGCGCCACAGGTCACTTTAGGCCGGATTTCACTATGGGGACCCAGGGGAGGCTGTTCACTCACACATGGGGGTTTTGGGTGCCCTTGGTCGGCATGGCTGGCTTGGGGGAGACCCCAAGAAGGGGTCCAAGCACCCACAGCCGAATCCATCCACAGGGGGGCGCCACAGGTCACTTTAGGCCTGATTTCACTGGGGGGACACTGGGGAGGCTGTTCACTCACACATGGGGGTTTTGGGTGCCCTTGGTCGGCATGGCTGGCTTGGGGGAGACCCCAAGAAGGGGTCCAAGCACCCCCACCAAGATCCATCCACAGGGGGGCGCCACAGGTCACTTTAAGCCTGATTTCACTATGGGTACACTGGGGAGGCTGTTCACTCACACATGGGGGTTTTGGGTGCCCATGGTCGGCATGGCTGGCTTGGAGGAGACCCCAAGAAGGGGTCCAAGCACCCCCACCAAGATCCATCCACAGGGGGGCGCCACAGGTCACTTTAAGCCTGATTTCACTATGGGTACCCAGGGGAGGCTGTTCACTCACACATGGGGGTTTTGGGTGCCCATGGCCGGCATGGATGGCTTGGGGGGGACCCCAAGAAGGGGTCCAAGACCCCACAGCCGGATCCATCCACAGGGGGGCGCCACAGGTCACTTTAGGCCGGATTTCACTATGGGGACCCAGGGGAGGCTGTTCACTCACACATGGGGGTTTTGGGTGCCCTTGGTCGGCATGGCTGGCTTGGGGGAGACCCCAAGAAGGGGTCCAAGCACCCACAGCCGAATCCATCCACAGGGGGGCGCCACAGGTCACTTTAGGCCTGATTTCACTGGGGGGACACTGGGGAGGCTGTTCACTCACACATGGGGGTTTTGGGTGCCCTTGGTCGGCATGGCTGGCTTGGGGGAGACCCCAAGAAGGGGTCCAAGCACCCCCACCAAGATCCATCCACAGGGGGGCGCCACAGGTCACTTTAAGCCTGATTTCACTATGGGTACACTGGGGAGGCTGTTCACTCACACATGGGGGTTTTGGGTGCCCATGGTCGGCATGGCTGGCTTGGAGGAGACCCCAAGAAGGGGTCCAAGCACCCCCACCAAGATCCATCCACAGGGGGGCGCCACAGGTCACTTTAAGCCTGATTTCACTATGGGTACCCAGGGGAGGCTGTTCACTCACACATGGGGGTTTTGGGTGCCCATGGCCGGCATGGATGGCTTGGGGGGGACCCCAAGAAGGGGTCCAAGACCCCACAGCCGGATCCATCCACAGGGGGGCGCCACAGGTCACTTTAGGCCGGATTTCACTATGGGGACCCAGGGGAGGCTGTTCACTCACACATGGGGGTTTTGGGTGCCCTTGGTCGGCATGGCTGGCTTGGGGGAGACCCCAAGAAGGGGTCCAAGCACCCACAGCCGAATCCATCCACAGGGGGGCGCCACAGGTCACTTTAGGCCTGATTTCACTGGGGGGACACTGGGGAGGCTGTTCACTCACACATGGGGGTTTTGGGTGCCCTTGGTCGGCATGGCTGGCTTGGGGGAGACCCCAAGAAGGGGTCCAAGCACCCCCACCAAGATCCATCCACAGGGGGGCGCCACAGGTCACTTTAAGCCTGATTTCACTATGGGTACACTGGGGAGGCTGTTCACTCACACATGGGGGTTTTGGGTGCCCATGGTCGGCATGGCTGGCTTGGAGGAGACCCCAAGAAGGGGTCCAAGCACCCCCACCAAGATCCATCCACAGGGGGGCGCCACAGGTCACTTTAAGCCTGATTTCACTATGGGTACCCAGGGGAGGCTGTTCACTCACACATGGGGGTTTTGGGTGCCCATGGCCGGCATGGATGGCTTGGGGGGGACCCCAAGAAGGGGTCCAAGACCCCACAGCCGGATCCATCCACAGGGGGGCGCCACAGGTCACTTTAGGCCGGATTTCACTATGGGGACCCAGGGGAGGCTGTTCACTCACACATGGGGGTTTTGGGTGCCCTTGGTCGGCATGGCTGGCTTGGGGGAGACCCCAAGAAGGGGTCCAAGCACCCACAGCCGAATCCATCCACAGGGGGGCGCCACAGGTCACTTTAGGCCTGATTTCACTGGGGGGACACTGGGGAGGCTGTTCACTCACACATGGGGGTTTTGGGTGCCCTTGGTCGGCATGGCTGGCTTGGGGGAGACCCCAAGAAGGGGTCCAAGCACCCCCACCAAGATCCATCCACAGGGGGGCGCCACAGGTCACTTTAAGCCTGATTTCACTATGGGTACACTGGGGAGGCTGTTCACTCACACATGGGGGTTTTGGGTGCCCATGGTCGGCATGGCTGGCTTGGAGGAGACCCCAAGAAGGGGTCCAAGCACCCCCACCAAGATCCATCCACAGGGGGGCGCCACAGGTCACTTTAAGCCTGATTTCACTATGGGTACCCAGGGGAGGCTGTTCACTCACACATGGGGGTTTTGGGTGCCCATGGCCGGCATGGATGGCTTGGGGGGGACCCCAAGAAGGGGTCCAAGACCCCACAGCCGGATCCATCCACAGGGGGGCGCCACAGGTCACTTTAGGCCGGATTTCACTATGGGGACCCAGGGGAGGCTGTTCACTCACACATGGGGGTTTTGGGTGCCCTTGGTCGGCATGGCTGGCTTGGGGGAGACCCCAAGAAGGGGTCCAAGCACCCACAGCCGAATCCATCCACAGGGGGGCGCCACAGGTCACTTTAGGCCTGATTTCACTGGGGGGACACTGGGGAGGCTGTTCACTCACACATGGGGGTTTTGGGTGCCCTTGGTCGGCATGGCTGGCTTGGGGGAGACCCCAAGAAGGGGTCCAAGCACCCCCACCAAGATCCATCCACAGGGGGGCGCCACAGGTCACTTTAAGCCTGATTTCACTATGGGTACACTGGGGAGGCTGTTCACTCACACATGGGGGTTTTGGGTGCCCATGGTCGGCATGGCTGGCTTGGAGGAGACCCCAAGAAGGGGTCCAAGCACCCCCACCAAGATCCATCCACAGGGGGGCGCCACAGGTCACTTTAAGCCTGATTTCACTATGGGTACCCAGGGGAGGCTGTTCACTCACACATGGGGGTTTTGGGTGCCCATGGCCGGCATGGATGGCTTGGGGGGGACCCCAAGAAGGGGTCCAAGACCCCACAGCCGGATCCATCCACAGGGGGGCGCCACAGGTCACTTTAGGCCGGATTTCACTATGGGGACCCAGGGGAGGCTGTTCACTCACACATGGGGGTTTTGGGTGCCCTTGGTCGGCATGGCTGGCTTGGGGGAGACCCCAAGAAGGGGTCCAAGCACCCACAGCCGAATCCATCCACAGGGGGGCGCCACAGGTCACTTTAGGCCTGATTTCACTGGGGGGACACTGGGGAGGCTGTTCACTCACACATGGGGGTTTTGGGTGCCCTTGGTCGGCATGGCTGGCTTGGGGGAGACCCCAAGAAGGGGTCCAAGCACCCCCACCAAGATCCATCCACAGGGGGGCGCCACAGGTCACTTTAAGCCTGATTTCACTATGGGTACACTGGGGAGGCTGTTCACTCACACATGGGGGTTTTGGGTGCCCATGGTCGGCATGGCTGGCTTGGAGGAGACCCCAAGAAGGGGTCCAAGCACCCCCACCAAGATCCATCCACAGGGGGGCGCCACAGGTCACTTTAAGCCTGATTTCACTATGGGTACCCAGGGGAGGCTGTTCACTCACACATGGGGGTTTTGGGTGCCCATGGCCGGCATGGATGGCTTGGGGGGGACCCCAAGAAGGGGTCCAAGACCCCACAGCCGGATCCATCCACAGGGGGGCGCCACAGGTCACTTTAGGCCGGATTTCACTATGGGGACCCAGGGGAGGCTGTTCACTCACACATGGGGTTTTGGGTGCCCTTGGTCGGCATGGCTGGCTTGGGGGAGACCCCAAGAAGGGGTCCAAGCACCCACAGCCGAATCCATCCACAGGGGGGCGCCACAGGTCACTTTAGGCCTGATTTCACTGGGGGGACACTGGGGAGGCTGTTCACTCACACATGGGGGTTTTGGGTGCCCTTGGTCGGCATGGCTGGCTTGGGGGAGACCCCAAGAAGGGGTCCAAGCACCCCCACCAAGATCCATCCACAGGGGGGCGCCACAGGTCACTTTAAGCCTGATTTCACTATGGGTACACTGGGGAGGCTGTTCACTCACACATGGGGGTTTTGGGTGCCCATGGTCGGCATGGCTGGCTTGGAGGAGACCCCAAGAAGGGGTCCAAGCACCCCCACCAAGATCCATCCACAGGGGGGCGCCACAGGTCACTTTAAGCCTGATTTCACTATGGGTACCCAGGGGAGGCTGTTCACTCACACATGGGGGTTTTGGGTGCCCATGGCCGGCATGGATGGCTTGGGGGGGACCCCAAGAAGGGGTCCAAGACCCCACAGCCGGATCCATCCACAGGGGGGCGCCACAGGTCACTTTAGGCCGGATTTCACTATGGGGACCCAGGGGAGGCTGTTCACTCACACATGGGGGTTTTGGGTGCCCTTGGTCGGCATGGCTGGCTTGGGGGAGACCCCAAGAAGGGGTCCAAGCACCCACAGCCGAATCCATCCACAGGGGGGCGCCACAGGTCACTTTAGGCCTGATTTCACTGGGGGGACACTGGGGAGGCTGTTCACTCACACATGGGGGTTTTGGGTGCCCTTGGTCGGCATGGCTGGCTTGGGGGAGACCCCAAGAAGGGGTCCAAGCACCCCCACCAAGATCCATCCACAGGGGGGCGCCACAGGTCACTTTAAGCCTGATTTCACTATGGGTACACTGGGGAGGCTGTTCACTCACACATGGGGGTTTTGGGTGCCCATGGTCGGCATGGCTGGCTTGGAGGAGACCCCAAGAAGGGGTCCAAGCACCCCCACCAAGATCCATCCACAGGGGGGCGCCACAGGTCACTTTAAGCCTGATTTCACTATGGGTACCCAGGGGAGGCTGTTCACTCACACATGGGGGTTTTGGGTGCCCATGGCCGGCATGGATGGCTTGGGGGGGACCCCAAGAAGGGGTCCAAGACCCCACAGCCGGATCCATCCACAGGGGGGCGCCACAGGTCACTTTAGGCCGGATTTCACTATGGGGACCCAGGGGAGGCTGTTCACTCACACATGGGGGTTTTGGGTGCCCTTGGTCGGCATGGCTGGCTTGGGGGAGACCCCAAGAAGGGGTCCAAGCACCCACAGCCGAATCCATCCACAGGGGGGCGCCACAGGTCACTTTAGGCCTGATTTCACTGGGGGGACACTGGGGAGGCTGTTCACTCACACATGGGGGTTTTGGGTGCCCTTGGTCGGCATGGCTGGCTTGGGGGAGACCCCAAGAAGGGGTCCAAGCACCCCCACCAAGATCCATCCACAGGGGGGCGCCACAGGTCACTTTAAGCCTGATTTCACTATGGGTACACTGGGGAGGCTGTTCACTCACACATGGGGGTTTTGGGTGCCCATGGTCGGCATGGCTGGCTTGGAGGAGACCCCAAGAAGGGGTCCAAGCACCCCCACCAAGATCCATCCACAGGGGGGCGCCACAGGTCACTTTAAGCCTGATTTCACTATGGGTACCCAGGGGAGGCTGTTCACTCACACATGGGGGTTTTGGGTGCCCATGGCCGGCATGGATGGCTTGGGGGGGACCCCAAGAAGGGGTCCAAGACCCCACAGCCGGATCCATCCACAGGGGGGCGCCACAGGTCACTTTAGGCCGGATTTCACTATGGGGACCCAGGGGAGGCTGTTCACTCACACATGGGGGTTTTGGGTGCCCTTGGTCGGCATGGCTGGCTTGGGGGAGACCCCAAGAAGGGGTCCAAGCACCCACAGCCGAATCCATCCACAGGGGGGCGCCACAGGTCACTTTAGGCCTGATTTCACTGGGGGGACACTGGGGAGGCTGTTCACTCACACATGGGGGTTTTGGGTGCCCTTGGTCGGCATGGCTGGCTTGGGGGAGACCCCAAGAAGGGGTCCAAGCACCCCCACCAAGATCCATCCACAGGGGGGCGCCACAGGTCACTTTAAGCCTGATTTCACTATGGGTACACTGGGGAGGCTGTTCACTCACACATGGGGGTTTTGGGTGCCCATGGTCGGCATGGCTGGCTTGGAGGAGACCCCAAGAAGGGGTCCAAGCACCCCCACCAAGATCCATCCACAGGGGGGCGCCACAGGTCACTTTAAGCCTGATTTCACTATGGGTACCCAGGGGAGGCTGTTCACTCACACATGGGGGTTTTGGGTGCCCATGGCCGGCATGGATGGCTTGGGGGGGACCCCAAGAAGGGGTCCAAGACCCCACAGCCGGATCCATCCACAGGGGGGCGCCACAGGTCACTTTAGGCCGGATTTCACTATGGGGACCCAGGGGAGGCTGTTCACTCACACATGGGGGTTTTGGGTGCCCTTGGTCGGCATGGCTGGCTTGGGGGAGACCCCAAGAAGGGGTCCAAGCACCCACAGCCGAATCCATCCACAGGGGGGCGCCACAGGTCACTTTAGGCCTGATTTCACTGGGGGGACACTGGGGAGGCTGTTCACTCACACATGGGGGTTTTGGGTGCCCTTGGTCGGCATGGCTGGCTTGGGGGAGACCCCAAGAAGGGGTCCAAGCACCCCCACCAAGATCCATCCACAGGGGGGCGCCACAGGTCACTTTAAGCCTGATTTCACTATGGGTACACTGGGGAGGCTGTTCACTCACACATGGGGGTTTTGGGTGCCCATGGTCGGCATGGCTGGCTTGGAGGAGACCCCAAGAAGGGGTCCAAGCACCCCCACCAAGATCCATCCACAGGGGGGCGCCACAGGTCACTTTAAGCCTGATTTCACTATGGGTACCCAGGGGAGGCTGTTCACTCACACATGGGGGTTTTGGGTGCCCATGGCCGGCATGGATGGCTTGGGGGGGACCCCAAGAAGGGGTCCAAGACCCCACAGCCGGATCCATCCACAGGGGGGCGCCACAGGTCACTTTAGGCCGGATTTCACTATGGGGACCCAGGGGAGGCTGTTCACTCACATGGGGGTTTTGGGTGCCCTTGGTCGGCATGGCTGGCTTGGGGGAGACCCCAAGAAGGGGTCCAAGCACCCACAGCCGAATCCATCCACAGGGGGGCGCCACAGGTCACTTTAGGCCTGATTTCACTGGGGGGACACTGGGGAGGCTGTTCACTCACACATGGGGGTTTTGGGTGCCCTTGGTCGGCATGGCTGGCTTGGGGGAGACCCCAAGAAGGGGTCCAAGCACCCCCACCAAGATCCATCCACAGGGGGGCGCCACAGGTCACTTTAAGCCTGATTTCACTATGGGTACACTGGGGAGGCTGTTCACTCACACATGGGGGTTTTGGGTGCCCATGGTCGGCATGGCTGGCTTGGAGGAGACCCCAAGAAGGGGTCCAAGCACCCCCACCAAGATCCATCCACAGGGGGGCGCCACAGGTCACTTTAAGCCTGATTTCACTATGGGTACCCAGGGGAGGCTGTTCACTCACACATGGGGGTTTTGGGTGCCCATGGCCGGCATGGATGGCTTGGGGGGGACCCCAAGAAGGGGTCCAAGACCCCACAGCCGGATCCATCCACAGGGGGGCGCCACAGGTCACTTTAGGCCGGATTTCACTATGGGGACCCAGGGGAGGCTGTTCACTCACACATGGGGGTTTTGGGTGCCCTTGGTCGGCATGGCTGGCTTGGGGGAGACCCCAAGAAGGGGTCCAAGCACCCACAGCCGAATCCATCCACAGGGGGGCGCCACAGGTCACTTTAGGCCTGATTTCACTGGGGGGACACTGGGGAGGCTGTTCACTCACACATGGGGGTTTTGGGTGCCCTTGGTCGGCATGGCTGGCTTGGGGGAGACCCCAAGAAGGGGTCCAAGCACCCCCACCAAGATCCATCCACAGGGGGGCGCCACAGGTCACTTTAAGCCTGATTTCACTATGGGTACACTGGGGAGGCTGTTCACTCACACATGGGGGTTTTGGGTGCCCATGGTCGGCATGGCTGGCTTGGAGGAGACCCCAAGAAGGGGTCCAAGCACCCCCACCAAGATCCATCCACAGGGGGGCGCCACAGGTCACTTTAAGCCTGATTTCACTATGGGTACCCAGGGGAGGCTGTTCACTCACACATGGGGGTTTTGGGTGCCCATGGCCGGCATGGATGGCTTGGGGGGGACCCCAAGAAGGGGTCCAAGACCCCACAGCCGGATCCATCCACAGGGGGGCGCCACAGGTCACTTTAGGCCGGATTTCACTATGGGGACCCAGGGGAGGCTGTTCACTCACACATGGGGGTTTTGGGTGCCCTTGGTCGGCATGGCTGGCTTGGGGGAGACCCCAAGAAGGGGTCCAAGCACCCACAGCCGAATCCATCCACAGGGGGGCGCCACAGGTCACTTTAGGCCTGATTTCACTGGGGGGACACTGGGGAGGCTGTTCACTCACACATGGGGGTTTTGGGTGCCCTTGGTCGGCATGGCTGGCTTGGGGGAGACCCCAAGAAGGGGTCCAAGCACCCCCACCAAGATCCATCCACAGGGGGGCGCCACAGGTCACTTTAAGCCTGATTTCACTATGGGTACACTGGGGAGGCTGTTCACTCACACATGGGGGTTTTGGGTGCCCATGGTCGGCATGGCTGGCTTGGAGGAGACCCCAAGAAGGGGTCCAAGCACCCCCACCAAGATCCATCCACAGGGGGGCGCCACAGGTCACTTTAAGCCTGATTTCACTATGGGTACCCAGGGGAGGCTGTTCACTCACACATGGGGGTTTTGGGTGCCCATGGCCGGCATGGATGGCTTGGGGGGGACCCCAAGAAGGGGTCCAAGACCCCACAGCCGGATCCATCCACAGGGGGGCGCCACAGGTCACTTTAGGCCGGATTTCACTATGGGGACCCAGGGGAGGCTGTTCACTCACACATGGGGGTTTTGGGTGCCCTTGGTCGGCATGGCTGGCTTGGGGGAGACCCCAAGAAGGGGTCCAAGCACCCACAGCCGAATCCATCCACAGGGGGGCGCCACAGGTCACTTTAGGCCTGATTTCACTGGGGGGACACTGGGGAGGCTGTTCACTCACACATGGGGGTTTTGGGTGCCCTTGGTCGGCATGGCTGGCTTGGGGGAGACCCCAAGAAGGGGTCCAAGCACCCCCACCAAGATCCATCCACAGGGGGGCGCCACAGGTCACTTTAAGCCTGATTTCACTATGGGTACACTGGGGAGGCTGTTCACTCACACATGGGGGTTTTGGGTGCCCATGGTCGGCATGGCTGGCTTGGAGGAGACCCCAAGAAGGGGTCCAAGCACCCCCACCAAGATCCATCCACAGGGGGGCGCCACAGGTCACTTTAAGCCTGATTTCACTATGGGTACCCAGGGGAGGCTGTTCACTCACACATGGGGGTTTTGGGTGCCCATGGCCGGCATGGATGGCTTGGGGGGGACCCCAAGAAGGGGTCCAAGACCCCACAGCCGGATCCATCCACAGGGGGGCGCCACAGGTCACTTTAGGCCGGATTTCACTATGGGGACCCAGGGGAGGCTGTTCACTCACACATGGGGGTTTTGGGTGCCCTTGGTCGGCATGGCTGGCTTGGGGGAGACCCCAAGAAGGGGTCCAAGCACCCACAGCCGAATCCATCCACAGGGGGGCGCCACAGGTCACTTTAGGCCTGATTTCACTGGGGGGACACTGGGGAGGCTGTTCACTCACACATGGGGGTTTTGGGTGCCCTTGGTCGGCATGGCTGGCTTGGGGGAGACCCCAAGAAGGGGTCCAAGCACCCCCACCAAGATCCATCCACAGGGGGGCGCCACAGGTCACTTTAAGCCTGATTTCACTATGGGTACACTGGGGAGGCTGTTCACTCACACATGGGGGTTTTGGGTGCCCATGGTCGGCATGGCTGGCTTGGAGGAGACCCCAAGAAGGGGTCCAAGCACCCCCACCAAGATCCATCCACAGGGGGGCGCCACAGGTCACTTTAAGCCTGATTTCACTATGGGTACCCAGGGGAGGCTGTTCACTCACACATGGGGGTTTTGGGTGCCCATGGCCGGCATGGATGGCTTGGGGGGGACCCCAAGAAGGGGTCCAAGACCCCACAGCCGGATCCATCCACAGGGGGGCGCCACAGGTCACTTTAGGCCGGATTTCACTATGGGGACCCAGGGGAGGCTGTTCACTCACACATGGGGGTTTTGGGTGCCCTTGGTCGGCATGGCTGGCTTGGGGGAGACCCCAAGAAGGGGTCCAAGCACCCACAGCCGAATCCATCCACAGGGGGGCGCCACAGGTCACTTTAGGCCTGATTTCACTGGGGGGACACTGGGGAGGCTGTTCACTCACACATGGGGGTTTTGGGTGCCCTTGGTCGGCATGGCTGGCTTGGGGGAGACCCCAAGAAGGGGTCCAAGCACCCCCACCAAGATCCATCCACAGGGGGGCGCCACAGGTCACTTTAAGCCTGATTTCACTATGGGTACACTGGGGAGGCTGTTCACTCACACATGGGGGTTTTGGGTGCCCATGGTCGGCATGGCTGGCTTGGAGGAGACCCCAAGAAGGGGTCCAAGCACCCCCACCAAGATCCATCCACAGGGGGGCGCCACAGGTCACTTTAAGCCTGATTTCACTATGGGTACCCAGGGGAGGCTGTTCACTCACACATGGGGGTTTTGGGTGCCCATGGCCGGCATGGATGGCTTGGGGGGGACCCCAAGAAGGGGTCCAAGACCCCACAGCCGGATCCATCCACAGGGGGGCGCCACAGGTCACTTTAGGCCGGATTTCACTATGGGGACCCAGGGGAGGCTGTTCACTCACACATGGGGGTTTTGGGTGCCCTTGGTCGGCATGGCTGGCTTGGGGGAGACCCCAAGAAGGGGTCCAAGCACCCACAGCCGAATCCATCCACAGGGGGGCGCCACAGGTCACTTTAGGCCTGATTTCACTGGGGGGACACTGGGGAGGCTGTTCACTCACACATGGGGGTTTTGGGTGCCCTTGGTCGGCATGGCTGGCTTGGGGGAGACCCCAAGAAGGGGTCCAAGCACCCCCACCAAGATCCATCCACAGGGGGGCGCCACAGGTCACTTTAAGCCTGATTTCACTATGGGTACACTGGGGAGGCTGTTCACTCACACATGGGGGTTTTGGGTGCCCATGGTCGGCATGGCTGGCTTGGAGGAGACCCCAAGAAGGGGTCCAAGCACCCCCACCAAGATCCATCCACAGGGGGGCGCCACAGGTCACTTTAAGCCTGATTTCACTATGGGTACCCAGGGGAGGCTGTTCACTCACACATGGGGGTTTTGGGTGCCCATGGCCGGCATGGATGGCTTGGGGGGGACCCCAAGAAGGGGTCCAAGACCCCACAGCCGGATCCATCCACAGGGGGGCGCCACAGGTCACTTTAGGCCGGATTTCACTATGGGGACCCAGGGGAGGCTGTTCACTCACACATGGGGGTTTTGGGTGCCCTTGGTCGGCATGGCTGGCTTGGGGGAGACCCCAAGAAGGGGTCCAAGCACCCACAGCCGAATCCATCCACAGGGGGGCGCCACAGGTCACTTTAGGCCTGATTTCACTGGGGGGACACTGGGGAGGCTGTTCACTCACACATGGGGGTTTTGGGTGCCCTTGGTCGGCATGGCTGGCTTGGGGGAGACCCCAAGAAGGGGTCCAAGCACCCCCACCAAGATCCATCCACAGGGGGGCGCCACAGGTCACTTTAAGCCTGATTTCACTATGGGTACACTGGGGAGGCTGTTCACTCACACATGGGGGTTTTGGGTGCCCATGGTCGGCATGGCTGGCTTGGAGGAGACCCCAAGAAGGGGTCCAAGCACCCCCACCAAGATCCATCCACAGGGGGGCGCCACAGGTCACTTTAAGCCTGATTTCACTATGGGTACCCAGGGGAGGCTGTTCACTCACACATGGGGGTTTTGGGTGCCCATGGCCGGCATGGATGGCTTGGGGGGGACCCCAAGAAGGGGTCCAAGACCCCACAGCCGGATCCATCCACAGGGGGGCGCCACAGGTCACTTTAGGCCGGATTTCACTATGGGGACCCAGGGGAGGCTGTTCACTCACACATGGGGGTTTTGGGTGCCCTTGGTCGGCATGGCTGGCTTGGGGGAGACCCCAAGAAGGGGTCCAAGCACCCACAGCCGAATCCATCCACAGGGGGGCGCCACAGGTCACTTTAGGCCTGATTTCACTGGGGGGACACTGGGGAGGCTGTTCACTCACACATGGGGGTTTTGGGTGCCCTTGGTCGGCATGGCTGGCTTGGGGGAGACCCCAAGAAGGGGTCCAAGCACCCCCACCAAGATCCATCCACAGGGGGGCGCCACAGGTCACTTTAAGCC
The DNA here is from genome assembly GCF_964263955.1 of Coregonus lavaretus. Classification (NCBI taxonomy): domain Eukaryota; kingdom Metazoa; phylum Chordata; class Actinopteri; order Salmoniformes; family Salmonidae; genus Coregonus; species Coregonus lavaretus. The sequence goes on along the minus strand of NW_028160634.1, from coordinate 9,340 downwards.
TGATTTCACTATGGGTACACTGGGGAGGCTGTTCACTCACACATGGGGGTTTTGGGTGCCCTTGGTCGGCATGGCTGGCTTGGGGGGGACCCCAAGAAGGGGTCCAAGCACCCCCACCAAGATCCATCCACAGGGGGGCGCCACAGGTCATTTTCACTAGGAGAACCAGGGGAGGGCTCCTGACTCACACATGGGCATTCTGGGTGCCCATGGCTGGGATGGGTGAGACAGAGTCCAGCCCTCCACACACAAAAGTGACCCAGCAGGCCAGAAGAAAGGGGAGAGAGAGAGAGAGAGAACAAATAATACATGGGCACAGAGCAGCCAGCCTCCATTGGAGCTGCCTGCACAGTGCTGCCCTCCTGTGGGAAAGGTTCACACACACACTCACTCACTCACTCACACAGACACACACAGACAAACCTATTCACTTGGGCCTTCTCCCTCATGCCCTGCTGACATCCATGCAGGCCCACATTGACCTTTGTGACCTCTGGAGCTCCATGCACCTTGTTCTAAACTCCCTGCCTAGTAAAGGGCATCTCCCATGGGCATGAGAGTACAGCTCACTCCCCTGGAGCACCATGCCTCTTTTTAATCACTCTCTCCCTATTAAAACCCTCTCTCCCATGGGCTTGAGAGTACAGCTTACTCCCTTGACCTCCAGAGGTATAGGAGGCCAAAAAAAAAGGGGGACAGAGCAGACAGCCCCCAAAGGGGATGCCTGCTCTGCCCCCCTATGAGACAGGTTCACTCACTCACACAGACACACCTATTCACTTGGGCCTTCTCCCTCATGCCCTGCTGACATCCATGCAGGCCCACATTGACCTTTGTGACCTCTGGAGCTCCATGCCTCTTTTTAAACTCTCTCTTCCCATTAAAAGCCTCTCTCACATGGGCTTGAGAGTACAGCTTACTCCCTTGACCTCCAGAGGTATAGGAGGCCAAAAAAAAAGGGGGACAGAGCAGACAGCCCCCAAAGGGGATGCCTGCTCTGCCCCCCTATGAGACAGGTTCACTCACTCACACAGACACACCTATTCACTTGGGCCTTCTCTCTGTGGCCCTGCTGACAGCCATGCAGGCCCACATTGACCTTTGTGACCTCTGGAGCTCATTGCCTCCATCTCTACACTCCATGCCCAGTGAAACCCTCTCTCACTCGGCCTGAGACTGCAGCTCACTCCCTGGATGGCCTGGGCTCCAGAACCACGACCACCAAGCCCACACTCCCTGCCCACTCAAACCCTCTCTCACTCGGCCTCAGACTGCAGCTCACTCCCTGGATGGCCTGGGCTCCAGAACCACGACCACCAAGCCCACACTCCCTGCCCACTCAAACCCTCTCTCACTCGGCCTCAGACTGCAGCTCACTCCCTGGATGGCCTGGGCTCCAGAACCACGACCACCAAGCCCACACTCCCTGCCCGCTCAAACCATCTCTCACTCGGACTGAGACTGCAGCTCACTGCATGGGCGTCCCCGACCTCCATGCCTCCAGGCCCACACTCCGTGTCCGCTCAAACCATCTCTCACTCGGACTGAGACTGCAGCTCACTGCATGGGCGTCCCCGACCTCCATGCCTCCAGGCCCACACTCCGTGTCCGCTCAAACCATCTCTCACTCGGACTGAGACTGCAGCTCACTGCATGGGCGTCCCCGACCTCCATGCCTCCAGGCCCACACTCTGTGTCCGCTCAAACCATCTCTCACTCGGACTGAGACTGCAGCTCACTGCATGGGCGTCCCCGACCTCCATGCCTCCAGGCCCACACTCCGTGTCCGCTCAAACCATCTCTCACTCGGACTGAGACTGCAGCTCACTGCATGGGCGTC
>NW_028160635.1:0-20426 GCF_964263955.1 Coregonus lavaretus | reverse complement strand
TTTCCGGTCCGGCCCACTTGGGAATAGATTTTCCTCCATGTGGCCCCTGAGCTAAAATGAGTTTGACACCCCTGCTCTAGTCACAACCACCCTTCAGTGTTCAAACCATAGAGAATGATAGAGGCACAGAGACAAGAGAAGCAACATCGCAAGACTTCCAGAATCACTTGCGAAGCAGACAAAGTAGACCATGCCGGGGTTTGAGAAGTCAATAAGAGAAGTGAAAAATTCTTCCTTAGTTGTTCATTTTCTCGAAATCTAAAGTCACAACCTAGATTCGAGCCAATGTCTTAAGTATTTGAACATGTTATTACTCCAACTTCGTGAAAGTGACAAACTGACACGTTTTTATTTTCGTCAAAAACACTTTATATCGAAGGAGTGCCTTTGATTTGACAGCCTGCACATGCACAGTTCAGTGCGAGGCGACCATTCGACCAGATTACGTGTTTTTGCACATGAGTTTAGCTAGCCAACGTCTCCATGGCATCGCCTACAAGTGTGATCGGGGATTTCAATTGGAGAAGCAGTTTTAGCCTATCTTCATACTCTACTGTCTTTGATAGAGGCCTCTAGTGACCAAAAGGCCGTATCAGTGCTTCCACCATTTTTATGTAGGCAACGGATGTGACTTCCCACTTCAATGGCTGATTCCCCCTTGTGACTCCAACTGGGTCATCAGGAGGGATCAGCCAATCTTGAAGAAGAAAATGGACTACTTAAAAATGGAGATTGCCTCAATGGCGCTGCCCATACTGTCACAGATGCTGGCTCAGGTACACATATGAGTCCTCTATCTATCTCTATGGTTCAAACCATAGCGTTAAAAAAAAGTCAGTTCGTCTGTAGCTGAATGCAATCTAGTAAAAAACACCATAGACTAGACTGTATCAAAGATTTGTATAACTAATCCAAGATAGACCACAGCCTGTCGTTTCCAATGAGAACAAATTAGTCATAGTGGGCAGAACAAGCAAGGAGGGGGGCAGAGCCAAGCACGAGCTAGCGCGATCCTATTGGCGCGTTCTAGCATGTATTTGCATATTTCCGTTAGGGAACGCCAACTCTGAAGTATGCGTGTGCAATAACTAAATTCGCCCTTGCACTCCTTCTAAACAACGCAATTGTGTTTAACTTTGGCCAATGGTAAAATCTACAAAACTTAGTCCACTCTGTTTGTAACAGATTGTATTGAGATCAAATGTTTCATCGATGTGCATAATTTCGGCCAAAACTCATCTCGCTCCATCTTCTCCCACTGCCGGCCACCGGGCTTCAACATGTTTGGTAATGAGTGGGAACTCCAACCGGATGCTTCACACTTACACATCCGGTGAAATATCTGGCTCATCTGTGACTTTATGTTCACTTCAAACGCGGAAATGCAAGCGGAAGACATTTCAGTGCGTCGCGGTTTGCCCAGCGGTCCGTTCTGTCTTCGTATCGACTGAGTTAGGATATAAGCATCTTACAGACCAATTCACGACATTTATTCACAAGAATAGTGAAAGGTAGGCTTAATTAAATTGGTGAAATAAATTATGATTGCGTATGTTGGTTGTATTTCAAGTTGTTTTTGTGCTAAATAGTTTCACTTTTGATGCTTTAGAGGCCTGTTTATGTCTGAATGTTTTAGAACATTTCTTTCAAACCTTTTCTTTTAGTTTACCTAATTAGATCAAATATTTTTGACATTCTTTTATGTTACATGAAATGAGCAGTTGAACAAGCTGTCAGACAATAATACCAGTTGATGTCTGCGTTTTTTCTTGTCCTAACTGTTATGCAACATGAGTGATGCTCCTCTAATGGTGACTGTTCATCTGTCCTTTCTTTATATTCTGTTTCCTTCCTCCTTCAGAAAACTTCTACTGCCCTTGACCAGGCTACAGCACATACAGAGATGGCGTAAGGGATTTTTTAAATTGAGCAGACTCACTCAAATGTATCTAGTTAGCGTGTTGTAATGCCACTGCAATAAATAATGTGTGGTGGGGTTGAAATCATTAGAGAACTGTACACACAAATCCAGTGTTAATCTAATAAAAACTCATGACAGTTTGTCTCTGTTGGTCTATATCCCATACAGATCGGCAGATCAGCACATTAAGAACGATTTCTTACAATGTGGAAAGACACAAGGTACCTATTGATTTGTTCTCTTGGTCATACGTTGGCTTTGGTCAATCAAGGGTTTGAGATACAGTGAGGGAAAAAAGTATTTGATCCCCTGCTGATTTTGTACGTTTGCCCACTGACAAAGAAATGATCAGTCTATAATTTTAATGGTAGGTTTATTTGAACAGTGAGAGACAGAATAACAACAAAAAAATCCAGAAAAACACATGTCAAAAATGTTATACATTGATTTGCATTTTAATGAGGGAAATAAGTATTTGACCCCCTATCAATCAGAAAGATTTCTGGCTCCCAGGTGTCTTTTATACAGGTAACGAGCTGAGATTAGGAGCACACGCTTAAAGGGAGTGCTCCTAATCTCAGCTTGTTACCTGTATAAAAGACACCTGTCCACAGAAGCAATCAGATTCCAAACTCTCCACCATGGCCAAGACCAAAGAGCTCTTGTAGACCTACACAAGGCTGGAATGGGCTACAAGACCATCGTCAAGCAGCTTGGTGAGAAGGTGACAACAGTTGGTGTGATTATTTGCAAATGGAAGAAACACAAAAAACTGTCAATCTCCCTCGGCCTGGGGCTCCATGCAAGATCTCACCTCGTGGAGTTGCAATGATCATGAGAACGGTGAAGGAATCAGCCCAGAACTACACGGGAGGATCTTGTCAATGATCTCAAGGCAGCTGGGACCATAGTCACCAAGAAAACAATTGGTAACACACTACGCTGTGAAGGACTGAAATCCTGCAGCGCCCGCAAGGTCCCCCTGCTCAAGAAAGCACATATACAGGCCCGTCTGAAGTTTGCCAATAATCATCTGAACGATTCAGAGGAGAACTGGGTGAAAGTGTTGTGGTCAGATGAGACCAAAATGGAGCTCTTTGGCATCAACTCAACCCGCCGTGTTTGGAGGAGGAGGAATGCTGCCTATGACCCCAAGAACACCATCCCCACCGTCAAACATGGAGGTGGAAAAATTATGCTTTGGGGGTGTTTTTCTGCTAAGGGGACAGGACAACTTCACCGCATCAAAGGGACGATGGACGGAGCCAAATCTTGGGTGAGAACCTCCTTCCCTCAGCCAAGGCATTGAAAATGGGTCGTGGATGAGTATTCCAGCATGACAATGACCCAAAACACACGGCCAAGGCAACAAAGGAGTGGCTCAAGAAGAAGCACATTAAGGTCCTGGAGTGGCCTAGCCAGTCTCCAGACCTTAATCCCATAGAAAATCTGTGGAGAGAGCTGAAGGTTTTAGTTGCCAAACGTCAGCCTTGAAACCTTAATGACTTGGAGAAGATCTGCAAAGAGGAGTGGGACAAAATCCCTCCTGAAATGTGTGCAAACCTGGTGGCCAACTACAAGAAACGTCTGACCTCTGTGATTGCCAACAAGGGTTTTGCCACCAAGTACTAAGTCATGTTTTGCAGAGGGGTTACTTATTTCCCTCATTAAAATGCAAATCAATTTATAACATTTTTGACATGCGTTTTTCTGGATTTTTGTTGTTGTTATTCTGTCTCTCACTGTTCAAATAAACCTAACATTAAAATTATAGACTGATCATGTCTTTGTCAGTGGGCAAACGTACAAAATCAGCAGGGGATCAAATACTTTTTTCCCTCACTGTAATATGGTAGCTGTAAAGCAGTTGGTTAGCCTACAGCAGCAGCATTTTTCACCAGTAATATTCTTGTATGCCACAACGTTTAAAATGGATTTTAAGAAACATATATTGGTCAGAGTTTTAACCCTAATGAACAACTATTGACCAAAACGTTGCCTTTAAGTTCTATTAAATGTTACGGAGCATAGACCTAGCATACAATAATATAGTAATTGAGTTTGAGACTTCTGTTTAACAATATCTTCAACAGATGCAGTGTCTGATGCAGTGCTCAAACATCGCCATAAGAGTATTGCTCTCAAGAAGCCAGAGAAATCAGAGTGGAAGATTGGGGGCCTGGATGACACGTCCTACAAAAAAGAGGAAGTTAAGGAGTGGAGCAACTTCTACCTACCAGACAGTGTGAAGATGGAGGTGTTAGGAACTGTGGAGAGTGACCAGCTGGTCATAATGCTGTGTGATGACCGTCAGGTGTACGCTTATGACGGAGAGGAGATGCACCTGGTTGCTGTGAGCCTGGAGAAACTCTTTGACTCTGGGCTTCAGTATCCTGGCATCAAGTCCTTCTACAGAGGGGAGTGCTTTAAGGACATGGTGAGAATACATCTGTAATAAATCAAACTGTGGTGAATCAAACGGTTGTTATAGCTGGTACGAATTAAACTGTAGTGAATCTAATTGTAGTTGGTAAGAATCAAACTAGTGAATCAATCAAACTGTAGTTATATCTGGTAAGAATCAAACTGTAGTGATTCAAATTAGTTATAAGTAGGGATAATCAAGTATTTATTTGGTATAGTTACACCTGATCTGTTATATCGATAACGGATCAGGTGTATTTACTAATCTTGAGGAGTGATCATGCTTGATATCTGACACTTGTGTTGTGCTGCGCTGTGGTGCATTCTGTTGTGTTGTGTAGACGGAGACAGACTGGACCGAGGTGAGACAGGGCAATGTGGGGAGGACACTGGAAAAGGAGCACCAGGATTTACTGAGACAAGCCAAACCCATCTTCATGAGGTGTCTTGAATCCATGAAAAGAGCTAGAGACACAGGCACAGGTGGGCAGGTATTATATGTAACACACAGATAGAGCTCATTATTGGTGTGCCCATCCAGTGTGATCAATGATGATAAAAAGTTGATACAGTTAGATTTAACTGGTTTTGATACTGTTACAGTAATTACTGTTCAGATAGAAAAGTTGCTATTTTTAAATGTACTCCTTTCTGAACAAGCACCTTTTCCCTTCCCTCACAGGTGCCTGTAGCTATCCCGATCCAGTGGAACCCCCAGCAGTACCTGTTTAAGTAATCGCTACTTAAAGACCCATCGTGACAAACTGGAAATTAGTTCAAGTTAACGTGTATGATGGTGCAATTAGAGCTGTGGCGGTCATTACATTTTGTCTGCCGGTGATTGTCATGCAAATAACTGCCGATATCACGGTATTTGACCGTTAATTAACATAAACACGTTTAGCATCTCCGGCTTTCACGCATAGACTGCAAACCACTGATGCGGACCTTTGGAACATCTACATTCTACACAAATCTATTTAATATAGCCTACACCATCACAATAAATTCATTATTTATTTTATAGGCTGGTCTAAAGAAACAATATGAAATGAAGAAAATGTAGCCTATTTCAGAAGAACAGAATAGCATATTCTGAGTTGTCCTTATGTTAGTTCCTGATCTGGCTATGCCATATGGCTGTGGGCTACGCTAGTTCATTTAGCAGGCAAGACTTGCTTATAATTCCCATGGCATTATTTTATATTATTTTATAGTGAGAACAATAAAATGGAACATAGCTGAATAAAATAGAAAGGATATGCTTCCCCAAATTATTTCCAAGGGAGTGCGCACATGCGGCTATTCTGTGTTTAGCAGTTAACAAAGAAACAGGTCCTTCTATATGCTTAATTTAGAGTTATTTATGCAACTTTAGTTGTGATACAAACGTTAGGCTATATGTTTTGATTTCTAATACATTCTAAGGCTGCATGATGCGACTAATGATGATTTGAAAAAAGTTGCATGAAAGGCAAGCGCTGTGCTCTGTTCCTTGCGCAGGCTGCACACACTTCATCAGTCTCTCATTCACAATTTGACAAGCACTTGATAATATTCTCACCCATCAGACTATTCTCAATGTAATCTGGTCTTTACATATAGCCTACTAATATACAGTACCAGTAAAAGGTTTGGACATACCTACTCATTCAAGGGTTTTTCTTTATTTGTACTATTTTCTACATTGTAGAATAATAGTGAAGACATCAAAACTATGAAATAACACATATGGAATCATGTAGTAACCAAAAAAGTGTTAAACAAATCAAAATATATTTGAGATTATTCAAATAGCCACCCTTTGCCTTGATGACAGCTTTGCACACTCTTGGCATTCTCTCAACCAGCTTCACCTGGAATGCTTTTCTAACAGTCTTGAAGGAGTTCCCACATATGCTTAGCACTTGTTGGCTGGTTTTCATTCACTCTGCCGCCCGACTCATCCCAAACCATCTCAATTGGGTTGAGGTCGGGGGATTGTGGAAGCCAGGTCATCTGTTGCAGCACTCCCACTCTCCTTCTTGGTAAAATAGCCCTTACACAGCCTGGAGGTGTGTTGGGTCATTGTCTTGTTGAAAAACAAATGATAGTCTCACTAAGCCCAAACCAGATGGGATGGCGTATCGCTGCAGAATGCTGTGGTAGCCATGCTGGTTAAGTGTGCCTTGAATTCTAAATAAATCACAGACAGTGTCACCAGCAAAGCACCCCCACACCATAACACCACCACCTCCATGCTTTATGGTGGGAACTACACATGCAGAGATCATCCGTTCACCCACACCACGTCTCACAAAGACACGGCGGTTGGAACCAAAAATCTCAAATTTGGACTTCAGACCAAAGGACACATTTCCACTGGTCTAATGTCCATTGCTCGTGTTTCTTGGCCCAAGCAGGTCTCTTCTTCTTATTGGTGTCCTTTAGTAGTGGTTTCTTTGCAGCAATTAGATCACGAAGGCCTGATTCACACAGTCCCCTCTGAACAGTTGATGTTGAGATGTGTCTGTGACTTGAACTCTGTGAAGCATTTATTTGGGCTGAAATTTCTGAGGCTGGTAACTAATGAACTTATCCTCTGCAGCAGAGGTAACTCTGGGTCTTCCATTCCTGTGGTGGTGCTCATGAGAGACAGTTTCATCATAGCGCTTGATAGTTTTTGCGACTGCACTTGAAGAAACTTTCAAAGTTCTTGAAATGTTCCGTATTAACTGACCTTCATGTCTTAAAGTAATGATGGACTGTCGTTTCTCTTCGCTTATTTGAGCTGTTTTTGCCATAATATGGACTTAGTCTTTTACCAAATAGGGCTATCTTCTGTATACCCCCCCCCCCCACACACACACACACACACACACACTTTTGTGGTTACTACATGATTCCATATGTGTTATTTCATAGTTTATGTTTTCACTATTATTCTACAATGTAAAAATAAAGAAAAATCCTTGAATGAGTAGGTGTTACCAAACTTTTGACTGGTAGTGTATGTGTGGAATACAAGTGCCCCCCCCCCCCCCCCCCCCCCCAAAAAAAGTCATCTGTAGCCTGCACTCGAATAGCGAATGGTGGTTACGTGCTGTTATGTTTTTAATATGCCAGGTAGGTGACACCATTTGTAAAGCGGATTAATGTGCTTAATTTTAAGAATTGAGCAATAAATGTAGCAGCACGAGAAAACTGGGATCCTCTTTTAAATAGTAGCCAGTTAAAACTCTGTTTTCACTCGCGATTGCGCAATGACTGGGCTTATAAGAACCTGTTTCACTAGGCTCTGTAGGCTATGGGCTCTCCAACCGTGTTCCAGGGGTCTTGGGACTATATGCTATGTTTGGCGTTATTTGGCCACTTTAGTTGTGTTACAAACCTTATCAAAACATATAGGCCTATGGGCTAGGCTGCATGATGCATGCGACTGATTATTAAAACTACCCCCAAAAAATGCATGTGCTGTTTCTTGCCTTAGACTGCACACGCTGGGCATCATTCACAAGTGATAATATTCTCACCCCCATCAGACTATTCTCAATTTAATCTTGTCTTTACACATACAAAATAATGTTTGTGTGAAATTAGTTTTGATTTAGAATGGGCCATTTTCATGCACCTGTTAGAACAGGTGCAGGGGGAAAAAAAGACGGTCCGTATGCACTTCAATAGCGAATGGAGGACGCTTTTCCCTTGGTTCATTTTAATGCCAGCCAGGTAGGCTACTCCAGTTGTAAAGCAAAACAATGTGCTTAATATTAGGAAAGTTGAGAAATAAATATAGTCTATAGAAATCTGATGGGATCCTCCTCTTTTAAATAGAGGTCATCAAAACTCTTTCTCACGCAATTGCATAGCATAGCCTATAGAAATGTTGCGCAACATGGGCTTATAGGAACACTTATTTAATTCCATGTATCAACCAGCTATGAGGAGCTGGCTCTTGCTGCGCAAACTCTGAATGCCAGGGCTCTCATGAAGTGTTTGATTTGATTTAGAGGGACAATAGAGCACTGAGTACCAGGCCATTAGCGACTGGCAGTTAGTACGTTTGGTAGGCTACTAATGACCATCAGCAGCATCATAGTGCAGTTTTAGAGAAATCTAGTTACCATGACTAAACGGTCACATGGAATTTGACTGCGGTCATGACTCGTGACTGTCAGTGTGGCAGTATTACTGTCACCGTAACAGCCCTAGGTGCAATGCATGATGCATCCTTTTGTTGTTAATTCAATGAAATATGAATCTTCTCTGCATGCAGGCCCATGTCATCATTGTCTGGACACTTAAAGTCTTAACTGACTGTATGTTTTCAGCAGAGTGGTAGAAAGTTCAGTAAACAAGTTGATAAAACTTTGAATGTTTAACTTTTTTTCCCTTCAAAGTACGCATGCTACCTGTTTAAACCTCTCCTGCACATTTCTTCTGTTGGGTCACTCCTGAACCATACCATACTCTACAGCTCTACAGGAGTCTGCACTACCAACCAATCACTTTATCTGACTCAGAAGCTCTGTGCTGGACCAATCACATATTTAGTGCACTAATAAACAAATATACACAAATTAATGATTGTGGATCATTTTTATTTGTGAGTGTTGATTAGGTCTATGGGTGCATTTTAATAGTCTGAAGTGGTTTCCTCTCCATCTCAGAAAACAGGACACTGATGGGTGGAAGCAATATTGGGGATATCTACGGTACAGGGGACTGGCTCTCACATGTGGTCATGTCAGTGCAGATTAAGGAAAGGTGATGAGGAGAACAAGCAGGAAGCTACTTGAGGTGCACACTAGCAGCTCTGAGATTGTGCCCCCAAAAACTAGAATAATGAATAGTTTTTCTCTCCTGCTTGAAGTCTTCACGTTTGCATCAATGGAATTCACTGCATTTCACACAACTGCATATATTATATGTGTACTTTATTACATGTACTAAAGCAGCTAGATTATATTCAGGGGTGTTTCTTGGATTTGAAGACATTGGGGGCTTAGCCCAAAGCCAGTAGGGGGATCTGGGGCAAAAAAATAAGACATTTCAACAGCTAAATGCAGAAATGTGGTGCACTTTGAAATTAATTTTGAGAGATTAGATCTTTTTCAGGTAATTTGCAACTTCCCACCTGCCACAGCAGACACTGCCAGTACTGTATTACAGTTGCTACTGTGTGTTGCTCTACTCTGGAACACATACATTTACAGTGTATTGTAATCTATGTTGCTGTCTCTTGACTACCCTCCTCTCGCGTCCTGTCCTGGTTGTAAAAGGTGGAAAAGTAAACAATTATTAATTGTTAATTAATATCACAGGCCTTTTCACCTCACCTGCTAATTCTTTGTAAACCATGTTTTACTTTTTCACTGTAATTCACCTCTTATAATTTGTGCAAATAAATACAACTAATTAGACTCTGTAGAGCAGCTTGAAGTGATACAGTCTACTGTGTGCTCAACCCACCTCTGTTCTCTCTCCATCTGCCCTCTTCTGTCACTTTCTCTGTGTCTTGTTTGTTGCTTTCTGTGTCTTGTCTGTTGCTGTCTGTGTCTTGTCTGTTGCTTTCTGTGTCTTGTCTGTTGCTTTCTGTGTCTTGTCTGTTGCACTCTCAGGTTCTTGTTTATTACTATCTCCTTTGTCTGTCCTCTTCTGCTATGGCCTGTTCTGTTCTTCTGGTGTCTCTACATCATATCCTACTCTTCTGTTGCTGTCTCTGTGTCTTGTCTGGTGTGTCTCCTTAGTATTATAATCCAAAACGGTCAAGGGGATACTGGGGTAGCTTAACTTGTTTTGTGTCTGGGTCACCTAAATCAGGGTTTCCCAAACACGGTCCTGGGGCCCCCCTTGGGTGCACATTTTGGTTTTTACACTAGCACTACACAGCTGATTCAAATAATCAAAGCTTGATGATGAGTTGGTTATTTGAATCAGCTGTGTAGTGCTAGGGCAAAAACCAAAACGAGCACCTAGGGGCGGCCCCAGGACCGAGTTTGGGAAACCCTGAACTAAATCATCCTCTTCCCTACAATTTGCCCCTGGCTGCTGCTGTTGTAAGTGCTCCACTGGCCTGCTGTTCTCATCTGTCCTCCTCCTTGGCTCATCTGAAAGGGAGCAAGGTGCAACATGTCATTAGTTCATATTAAAGGGTGACTGCACTTCCTGATTTGGCCTAGTTTTAGATTTGGGACCATCATTAAATGACACAATGTAAATGAGACTATTTTCATGTTGCACACCTTTTAGTTCTCATTAATGCTTTCAATATTGTATATGCATTTCTACAACTTATAGTTGGTATGAGGTTTTAAAGTCATGGAAATTTGGAGCTATTGGAATTTTAAGATAATTACTGATCGTCCCTAACTTGCCCCATAGGGATATTCAAAGTCAACCCAAATTTATCACAGGCATTACGATCTGGTCACGTGCAGTTGCACTCAGAATTGATGATTACTTGTGTGCTGCTAGCTCTGGGCAGGATTGAAACAAACCCAACCTTCATTTACGCTGTCCCTCTGTTTTGGACGAGATTTACTTTATGACCAAAATGATCCTATTTACACTTAGTAGTACATTTTGACAGCAGAATAAATGTTTCTGACCAGGGCCTAAAATGTACTTTTTGGTCCAACAGCCACTGTGGCAGGTATATAAAAAATCTACCAACCACTCAGATTTTTACCAGCAAAAATATTTATTACGTCAAAAAACACAAAAGGATGAACATGCTTTGTATTGTTTCTAAACAGGAAATGTATTAGTAAGAACAAATGTCGTATATTGCTCAATTTAATAAAATAGTTTGAGACCTGAGTCTTTTAATCAAAATATTAGAGATAACATGTTCAGCTGCCCCTTTAAGTGCGGGATGTTACCGTGGTAACGGGGCCACTCGAGTCCTGTCACGTGTGTCTGTGAGTTGGGTTCTGACTAGGGCGTCTATGCGCTATAAGTTGAAGCAGCAGACGCAAACTAATGTTGAAAAACAACCGAGCTTGTGAACGAAACAATGTAAATAGCCAATAAACACGAGGACAAAGTCTCACTTTGTAGGCGTTCGAGTAAATTAGACCAACTTTTATGCCAGTGCCTCCAAAAATGAATCCATCAGCACTTCACTCATTGCGCACAGCTCCTCTGTGTTTCTGCGCTAGGCGGGATATAGGATTCGTATTTCTTTGTGCAATTAGCAGCTATGAAACAAAACGGCAGAAATACTTTGAAAACAGCTACTGCAGCATTTTTCTAACCATAACTCGCACGTGCTTTATTATTTAATTATTGGAACCATTTCCATGTTTGACTGCAAGGTTTTATGTGTAATATGACTCATACTGTGGTATTCTATGCACTCACTGTAGAGCCCTGCAAATTGACCACCCGCCAACATAGTTGGTGAAACAGACATTCTTACCCGCCAATACCTAAATCTACCCACATTTGGCAGGTGTTATTTTTATGCCCTGTTACTGTCGATGCCACATAGGCTGTTTTCTAAATGAGAAGTAGTTTTTTAGGGGCAGTTGCTCTTAAAAAGTTACTGTATACTGACAGACCAGGGCAACTCAACTATAAATAAAAATGTAAGTGTCCATAACAGTGCAACACAACTCCAAACATGACAGATAAGAAGCTACATATTCCCTAGGCTATATGAATACAAAGAGATAGGCCCAAAAAATTGACCTGTATAATGGAATAAGTTATAAGACCTCTATGATTCATTTAATTTCGTCAGTTTTACAAGCTAATGTGAGATGTTTATATTACATAACATTTGAGGACACAAAGCTGGCCATCTTTTCCCCTCCTGGCTGCCCCTGTCCCCCTTCCCTTGTAAGTTCAAATTTGTTTATTTGTCATTTAGACATGGAGTACACAGTGCAATGAAATGCTTACTTGCAGGTTAACCTCTTGATAATGCAACAACAATAGAAAAAGTAAGTAGCTAAGTGAATAAAAAGAGTAATCAAAATAAAAGCTCAATGCATTTTTTTTTTTTTTTACAAATAGTTACATAGCCTATGTGGAAATAACAGACAATGAGCCAGACATGTTTACCCAGAGAAAGGAATAGGTTATAAACCCTCTATGATTTATTTAATTTACTCAGTTCTAACACCTTAACATTTCTAATTTTAAAACAGTGTTACATTTAATGTTGTTGTAGGGTTTAGCTTCAGTCCACAGGGGGGCAGGCACTGTGTCACTGTCAGAAAATACAGTATGTGCTTCAGTATCACGAAGTTGGGGAGAAAAAGGGGTAAAAAAATAATAATTAAAAACGTAATCTCTTCGGTCTCAGCTAGCTAGCCAGCCAATAGCTGTCGAAGTGGCTAGCCAGTCAAGCTAGCTACAGAAACGAAACCCATCAAATACACTCGCTGGAAATAAACACTTTTGCTATTAGCATGAATTATATCAACATCTTTAGCTTGCCCATTTACTTAATATACTGTTAAATAACTCACTGACACCCAATAGATTAAAGATGTTAGTTTAGTAGCATTAGCCAACGCTTATGCTCAGGGAGACAAGCTAGTTAGCTACCGCTAACTCTGCTACTGCTGTTGCTGTACTTTGACTTTCTGTCTGTTCTAACCTCTCCACCTCATTCACTGCTGCCTCAACCTGCTCGCTTTTTTTGCCACTCTTTCGGAAAAGAAGTTCTGAATATCCATATTTGTTCTGTACTATGCTGCAGACTGACTGAGTGACAGGCGTTTTGATGAGTGATGTCATTGAAGTCAGCGGCGCTGTATAAGTGGGGGAGGGGTCAAGGGACGTGAGCGGTCCGCTGCGTTGTGAAATCTCTACCAATCACAGCAAGGGCCGAGTCACTCCAGTGCCTGCTACTGGCTAGTGCAGTTTATTGTATTGATTATTTTTGTCATTCAAATTGTCAGTAAAACATTTGTTTAAATACTGAATAGCGCAAGTGATGTGTGGTTATGGAAACTCATATAAAAGTGAAATGTAAAAAAATTAAATACATTTATTTATATATATTTTTTACCATCAAAAGGTTTGGGCTGGATCAAAAACAGCCCATTTATTATATTTAGACCCTGCAATTAGGAAGCAGACAGCAGAACAAGTGTAATATATAGTTATCAAAAACAGAGCTGTTATTCGAACAACATGACAGTCAAATAATCATGAAATTAAATGCATTTGTTGTAAAAACTGTCAAATGAATTCTGGATGGGCATTTTTATTTTAAAACGGTCAAATTAAAATAACCTTCAATCAAATGTGAAAAGTCGGCACTTCAAAGCATTTAATATTTTTGAATTCTTACTGTAAATGGCATGATGGGACTAGGCCAGTGGTTCCCAACCTTTTTCGGTTACCGTACCACCAACAGAATTTTGCTCTGCCCGAGTACTCCTGAAGTACCCCCTCATGTGCATTTTACCAGTAGGCCTATGGCAGGAATCATCAATTACATTCAGCCAGGGGCCAATTTTTTCTTGAGCGGATGGTCGGGGGATGAACATATATAATTAAACAAAACATTTTAGATTGCGAATTGACTTCAAGAAGCCTAAACAGATACACTACATGTCCAAAAGTATGTGGACACCAGCTCGTCAAACATCTCATTCCAAAATCATGGGCATTAATATAGAGTTGGTCCCCCCTCTGCTGCTAGAACAGCCTCCACTCTTCTGGGAAGGCTTTCCACTAGATGTTAGAACATTGCTGCGGGGACTTGCTTCCATTCAGCCACAAGAGCATTAGTGAGGTCGGGCACTGATGTTGGCAGATTAGGCCTGGTTTACAGTCAGCGTTCCAATTAATCCCAAAGTTGTTCGATGGGGTTGAGGTCAGGGCTCTCTGCAGGGCAGTCAAGTTTTTCCACACCAATCTCGACAAACCATTTATGTATGGACTTCGCTTTGTGCACGGGGGAATTGTCATGCTGAAATAGGAAAGGGCCTTCCCCAAACTGTTGCCACAAAGTTGGAAGCACAGAATCGTCTAGAATGTCATTGTATGCTGTAGCGTTAAGATTTCCATTCACTGGAACTAAAGGGCCTAGCCCAAACCATGAAAACAGCCTCAGACCATTATTCTTCCTCCACCAAACTTTACAGTTGGCACTATGCATTGTGGCAGGTAGTGTAATCCTGTAATCCGCCAAACCCAGATTTGTCCGTTGAACTGCCAGATGGTGAAGCTTTATTCATCACTCCAGAGGATGCGTTTCCACTGCTCCAGAGTCCAATGGCAGAGAGTTTTACACCACTCCAGCCGACGCTTGGCATTGCGCATTTGTGATCAGGCTTGTGTACGGCTGCTCGGCCATGGAAACCCATTTCATGAAGCTCACAACGAACAGTTCTTGTGCTGGCATTGCTTCCAGAGGCAGTTTGGAACTCGGTAGTGAGTGTTGCAACCGAGGACAGACGATTTTTATGCGCTTCAGCTCAGCACTAAGCTGTCCCTTTCTGTGAGCTTGTGTGGCCTACCACTTCGCAGCTGAGACATTGTTGCTCCTAGACATTTCCACTTCACAACAATAGCACTTACTGTTGACCAGGGCAGCTCTAGCAGGGCAGAAATTTGACTTGTTGGAAAGTGGCATCCCTTGACGGTGCCACACTGAGCTATTCAGTAAGGCCATTCTACTGCCAATGTTTGTCTATGGAGATTGCATGGTTGTGGGCTCGATTTTATACACCTGTCAGCAATGGGTGTTGCTGAAATAGCTAAATCCACAAATTTGAAGGGGTGTCCACATACTTTTTTATAGTGAGGGAAAAAAGTATTTGATCCCCTGCTGATTTTGTATGTTTGCCCACTGACAAAGAAATGATCAGTCTATAATTTTAATATAGGTTTATTTGAACAGTGAGAGAAAGAATAACAACAAAAAAATCCAGAAAAACGCATGTCAAAAATGTTATAAATTGATATGCATTTTAATGAGGGAAATAAGTATTTGACCCCCTCTCAATCAGAAAGATTTCTGGCTCCCAGGTGTCTTTTATACAGGTAATGAGCTGAGATTAGGAGCACACTCTTAAAGGGAGTGCTCCAAATCTCAGCTTGTTACCTGTATAAAAGACACCTGTCCACAGAAGCAATCAATCAATCAGATTCCAAACTCTCCACCATGGCCAAGACCAAAGAGCTCTCCAAGGATGTCAGGGACAAGTTAGTAGACCTACACAAGGCTGGAATGGGCTACAAGACCATCGCCAAGCAGCTTGGTGAGAAGGTGACAACAGTTGGTGCGATTATTCGCAAATGGAAGAAACACAAAATAACTGTCAATCTCCCTCGGCCTGGGGCTCCATGCAAGACCTCACCTCGTGGAGTTGCAATGATCATGAGAACGGTGAGGAATCAGCCCAGAACTACACGGGAGGATCTTGTCAATGATCTCAAGGCAGCTGGGACCATAGTCACCAAGAAAACAATTGGTAACACACTACGCCGTGAAGGACTGAAATCCTGCAGCGCCCGCAAGTTCCCCTGCTCAAGAAAGCACATATACAGGGCCGTCTGAAGTTTGCCAATGAACATCTGAATGATTCAGAGGAGAACTGGATGAAAGTGTTGTGGTCAGATGAGACCAAAATCGAGCTCTTTGGCATTAACTCAACTCGCTGTGTTTGGAGGAGGAGGAATGCTGCCTATGACCCCAAGAACACCATCCCCACCGTCAAACATGGAGGTGGAAACATTATGCTTTGGGGGTGTTTTTCTGCTAAGGGGACAGGACAACTTCACCGCATCAAAGGGACGATGGACGGAGCCAAATCTTGGGTGAGAACCTTCTTCCCTCAGCCAGGGCATTGAAATTGGGTCGTGGATGGGTATTCCAGCATGACAATGACCCAAAACACACGGCGAAGGCAACAAAGGAGTGGCTCAAGAAGAAGCAAATTAAGGTCCTGGAGTGGCCTAGCCAGTCTCCAGACCTTAATCCCATAGAAAATCTGTGGAGGGAGCTGAAGGTTCGAGTTGTCAAACGTCAGCCTCGAAACCTTAATGACTTGGAGAAGATCTGCAAAGAGGAGTGGGACAAAATCCCTCCTGAGATGTGTGCAAACCTAGTGGCCAACTACAAGAAACGTCTGACCTCTGTGATTGCCAACAAGGGTTTTGCCACCAAGTACTAAGTAATGTTTTGCAGAGGGGTCAAATACTTATTTCCCTCATTAAAATGCAAATCAATTGATAACATTTTTGACATGCGTTTTTCTGGATTTTGTTGTTGTTATTCTGTTCAAATAAACCTACCATTAAAATTATAGACTGATCATGTCTTTGTCAGTGGGCAAACGTACAAAATCAGCAGGGGATCAAATACTTTTTTCCCTCACTGTATATATAGTGTATAATATTTGACGAAAACATAATAATTTCAAACCTTGATTACATTTAGGAACATTGCCCTGCGTAGAGTGCCGTCTTTCAGATGGGACGTTAAAACGGGTGTCCTGACTCTCTATTGTCTTTCAAAATACCATGGCACTTATTGTAAGAGTAATGGTGTTCACCCTGGTGTCATGGCTAAATGCCCATCCTGGCCACATTCCATCATCCCCCTCATTCCTTATTGGCATATATCACTCCTCACTTCTCCAACTGATAGCTGTGTGGTGAGCGTTCTGGCACAAAAATGGTCGCCATGCATCACTGAGGTGGGTGCTACACATTGGTGGTGGATGTGGTGAGTTTCCCCCTACTATGTAACGCGCTTTGAGTACCTCAGTTGGTATAAAAGTGCTACATAAATCCAATCAATTATTATTGATTATTATTATTTGTATACGATCACATATGTCTCTCTATTATGCGTGGGAATATTTGGGAACAGATTTGGTAAATTATAACCACTTGAAGCTGATTTCCTAGTGTTGTCCAACATTTAAAAAAAATAAAAAAAAATATGTATACACTACTGTTCAAAAGTTTGGGGTCACTTAGACATGTCCTTGTTTTCGAAAGAAAAGCAATTTTTTTGTCCATTAAAATAACATCAAATTGATCAGAAATACAGTGTAGACATTGTTAATGCTGTAAATGGCTATTGTAGCTGGAAACTGCTTATTTTTTATGGAATATCTTCGCCGATGTAGCGTATAGCCTGCTAGCTGAATGTTATCATTGTCGTCGTTCAGCCACGACTCGGTGAAACATAAGATATTACAGTTTTTAATGTCCCGTTGGTAGGATAACCGTAATCTTAAGTCGTCCACTTTATTTTCAAAAGATTTAACGTTGGCTAATAGGATTGATGGAAGAGGCAGTTTACTCGCTCGCCGTCGGATCCTTACAAGGCACCCCGATCTCCGTCCACGATATCTCCGTCTCTTCCTCACGCGAATGACGGGGATTTGGGCCTTGTCGGGTGTCTGTATGATATCCTTCGCGGCCGCCTCGTTGAAGAAAAAATCTTCGTCCAATACGAGGTGAGTAATCGCTGTCCTGATATCCAGAAGCTCTTTTTGGTTATAAGAGACGATGGCAGAAACATTATGTACAAAATAAATTACAAATAACGCAGAAAAACACACATAATAGTACAATTGGTTAGAGGGCTGTAAAACGGCAGCCATCTTCTCCGGCGCTGTTCAATTGACCTAAGTGTCACATGATCTCAGTATATATACACCTGTTCTGAAAGGCCCCAGAGAATGCAACACCACTAAGCAAGGGGCACCACCAAGCAAGCGGCACCATGAAGACCAAGGAGCTCTCCAAACAGATCAGGGACAAAGTAGTGGAGAAGTACAGATCAGGGTTGGGTTATGAAACAATATCAGAAACTTTGAACATCCCACGGAGCACCATTAAATCAAATTTTTTTTAATGGAAAGAATATGGCACCACAACAAACCTACCAAGAGAGGGCCGCCCACCAAAACTCATAGACCAGGCAAGGAGGGCATTAATCAGAGAGGCAACAAAGACACCAAAGATAACCCTGAAGGAGCTGCAAAGCTCCACAGCGGAGATTAGAGTATCTGTCCATAGGACCACTTTAAGCCGTACACTCCACAGAGCTGGGCTTTACGGAAGAGTGGCCAGAAAAAAGGCATTGCTTAAAGAAAAAATAAGCAAACACGTTTGGTGTTCGCCAAAAGGCATGTGGGAGACTCCCCAAACATATGGCCCAAGGTACTCTGGTCAGATGAGACTAAAATTGAGCTTTTTGGCCATCAAGGAAAATGCTATGTCTGGTGCAAACCCAACACCTCTCATCACTCCGAGAACACCATCCCTGCAATGAAACATGGTGGTGGCAGCATCATGCTGTGGGGATGATTTTCCATCGGCAGGGACTGGGAAACTGGTCAGAATTGAAGGAATGATGGATGGCGCTAAATACAGGGAATTCTTGAGGGAAACCTGTTTCAGTCTTCCAGAGATTTGGGACGGAGGTTCACCTTCCAGCAGGACAATGTCCCTAAGCATACAGCTAAAGCAACACTCGTGTGGTTTAAGGGGAAACATTTAAATGTCTTGGAATGGCCTAGTCAAAGGCCAGACCTCAATCCAATTGAGAATCTGTGGTATGAATTAAAGATTACTGTACACCAGCGGAACCCATCCAACTTGAAGGAGCTGTCTCTATAAGATGTGCCAAGATTATAGAGACATACCCCAAAAGACTTGCAGCTGTAATTGCTGCAAAAAGTGGCTCTACAAAGTATTGACTTTTGTTGTTATCAGTATAAAAGACACCTGTCCACAACCTCAAACAGTCACACTCCAAACTCCACTATGGCCAAGACCAAAGAGCTGTCAAAGGACACCAGAAACAAAATTGTAGACCTGCACCAGGCTGGGAAGACTGAATCTGCAATAGGTAAGCAGCTTGGTTTGAAGAAATCAACTGTGGGAGCAATTATTAGGAAATGGAAGACATACAAGACCACTGATAATCTCCCTCGATCTGGGGCTCCACGCAAGATCTCACCCCGTGGGGTCAAAATGATCACAAGAACGGTGAGCAAAAATCCCAGAACCACACGGGGGGGACCTAGTGAATGACCTGCAGAGAGCTGGGACCAAAGTAACAAAGCCTACCATCAGTAACACACTACGCCGCCAGGGACTCAAATCCTGCAGTGCCAGACGTGTCCCCTTGCTTAAGCCAGTACATGTCCAGGCCCGTCTGAAGTATGCTAGAGTGCATTTGGATGATCCAGAAGAGGATTGGGAGAATGTCATATGGTCAGATGAAACCAAAATATAACTTTTTGGTAAAAACTCAACTCGTCGTGTTTGGAGGACAAAGAATGCTGAGTTGCATCCAAAGAACACCATGCCTACTGTGAAGCATGGGGGTGGAAACATCATGCTTTGGGGCTGTTTTTCTGCAAAGGGACCAGGACGACTGATCCGTGTAAAGGAAAGAATGAATGGGGCCATGTATCGTGAGATTTTGAGTGAAAACCACCTTCCATCAGCAAGGGCATTGAAGATGAAACGTTGCTGGGTCTTTCAGCATGACAATGATCCCAAACACACCGCCCGGGCAACGAAGGAGTGGTTTCGTAAGAAGCATTTCAAGGTCCTGGAGTGGCCTAGCCAGTCTCCAGATCTCAACCCCATAGAAAATATTTGGAGGGAGTTGAAAGTTCGTGTTGCCCAGCGACAGCCCCAAAACATCACTGCTCTAGAGGAGATCTGCATGGAGGAATGGGCCAAAATACCAGCAACAGTGTGTGAAAACCTTGTGAAGACTTACAGAAAACGTTTGACCTGTGTCATTGCCAACAAAGGGTGTATAACAAAGTATTGAGAAACTTTTGTTATTGACCAAATACTTATTTTCCACCATAATTTGCAAATAAATTCATTAAAAATCCTACAATGTGATTTTCAGGATTTTTTTTTCTCATTTTGTCTGTCATAGTTGACGTGTACCTATGATGAAAGTTACAGGCCTCTCTCATCTTTTTAAGTGGGAGAACTTGCACAATTGGTGGCTGACTAAATACTTTTTTTCCCCACTGTAGTTATGCACGCTCAAGTTTTCAGTTTTTTTGTCTTATTTCTTGTTTGTTTCACAATAACAAGTATTTTGCATCTTCAAAGTGGTATGACTGTTGTGTAAATGAAATGA
>NW_028160636.1:7500-45000 GCF_964263955.1 Coregonus lavaretus | reverse complement strand
CCAGTCAAAAGTTTGGACACACCTACTCATTCAAGGGTTTTTCTTTATTTTCACTATTTTCTACATTGTAGAATAATAGTGAAGACATCAAAACTATGAAATAACACACATGGAATCATGTAGTAACCAAAATCGTGTTAAACAAATCAAATTATCTTTTATATTTGAGATTCTTCAAAGTAGCCACCCTTTGCCTTGATGACAGCTTTGCACACTCTTGGCATTCTCTCAACCAGCTTCACCTGGAATGCATTTCCAACAGTCTTGAAGGAGTTCCCACATATGCTGAGCACCTGTTGGCTGCTTTTCCTTCACTCTGCCGTCCGACCGACTCATCCCAAACCATCGCAATTGGGTAGAGGTCAGGGGATTGTGGAGGTCAGGTCATCTGATGCAGCACTCCATCACTCACACAGTCTGGAGGTGTGTTGGGTCATTGTCCTGTTGAAAAACAAATGATAGTCCCACTAAGCCCAAACCAGATGGGATGGCGTATCGCTTCTTCATGCTGTGGTAGCCATGCTGGTTAAGTGTGCCTTGAATTCTAAATAAATCACAGACTGTGTCACCAGCAAAACACCACCACTCCATAACACCTCCTCCTCCATGCTTTATGGTGGGAAATACACATGCAGAGATCATCCATTCACCCTCACCGCGTGTCACAAAGACATGGTGGTTGGAAACAAAAATCTCACATTTGGACTCCAGACCAAAGGACACATTTCTGAGGCTGGTAACTCTAATGAACTTATCCTTTGCAGCAGAGGTAATTCTGGGTCTTCCATTCCTGTGGCAGTCCTCATGAGAGCCCGTTTCATCATAGCGCTTGATGGTTTTTGCGACTGCCCTTGAAGAAACTTTCAAAGTTCTTGAAATGTTCCGTATTGACTGACCTTAATGTCTTAAAGTAATGATGAACTGTCATTTCTCTTTGCTTATTTGAGTTGTTCTTGCCATAATATGGACTTGTTCTTTTGCCTAATATGGCTATCTTCTGGATACCACGCCTACCTTGTCACAACACAACTGATTGGCTCAAATGCATTAAGAAGAAAATAAATTCCACAAATTAACTTTTAAGAAGGCACACCTGTTAATTGAAATGCATTCCAGGTGACTACCTCATGAAGCTGGTTGAGAGAATGCCAAGAGTGTGCAAAGATGCAGCACTCAAAAACTTTTGACCGGTACTGTACATATTACCTCAATTATCTCGACTAACCTGTGCCCCCGCACATTGACTCGGTACCGGTACTCCCTGTATATAGCCTCGTTATTGTTATTTTAATGTTATTTTATTTGTTTATTTTATTTTATTTAGGAAATATTTTCTTAACTCTTAGTTTTCTTAAAACTGCATTATTGGTTAAGGGCTTGTAAGTAAGCATTTCACGGTAAGGTCTACACCTGTTGTATTCGGCGCATGTGACAAATACAGTTTGATTTGATTTGATCATCAAGTTTGCTGACGACACAACAGTGGTAGGCCTGATTACCAACAACGATGAGACAGCCTACAGAGAGGAGTTGAGAGCCCTAGCGGAGCCATGCCAGGAAAATAACCTCTTGCTTAACGTCAACAAAACAAAGGAGCTGATCATGGACTACAGGAGACAGCAGTGAGAGCACGTCTCTATCCATATCGTCGGGGCCGCAGTGGAGAGGGTCAACCTGAAATGGTCACTTCACACAGACAGTGTGGTGAAGAAGGTTCAACAGTGCTTCTTCAACCTCAGGAGGCTGAAGAAATTCAGCTTGGCCCCTAAGACCCTGACAAACTTCTACAGATGCACCACTGAGAGCCTGATTCGGCAATTGTGCCATCTGCAACCGCAGAGCTCTCCAGAGGATGGTGCGGTCAGCCCAACGCATCACCGGGGGCACACTGCCTGCCCTCTAGGACATCTACAGCACCCGGTGTCACAAGAAGGCCAAGAAGATCATCAAGGACTTAAGCCACCCGAGCCACGGCCTGTTCACCACGCTACCATCTAGAAGGCAGAGACAGTACATGTGCATAAAGGCTGGGACCAAGAGACTGAGAAACAGCTTTACTATCTCCAGGCCATCAGACTGTAAAACAGTCACCACTAGCCAGCCTCCGCCCAGTACCCTGCACTGTTAGCCGGCTACCACCCGGTTCTCTACCCTGCACCTTAGAGACTGCTGCCCTATGTACACAGAGTAATTGAACACTGGTCACTTTAATAATGTTTACATACTGTATTAAGCACTTTATATGTACGTACAGTGCATTCAGAAAGTATTCAGACCCCTTTTTCCACATTTTGTTATGTTACAGCCTTATTCTAAAATGGATTAAATTGTTTTTTTCCCCTCATCAATCTACACACAATACCCCATAATGACAAAGAAAAAACAGTTTTTTTGAGATTTTTGCAAATGTATTAAAAATAAAAAACGGAATAATAACATTTACATAAGTTTTCAGACCCTTTACTTAGTACTTTGTTGAAGCACCTTTGACAGTGATTACAGTCTCGAGTCTTCTTGGTTATGACGCTAAAAGCTTGGCACACCTGTATTTGGGGAGTTTCTCCCATTCTTCTCTGCAGATCCTCTCAAGCTCTGTCAGGTTGGATGGGGAGCATCGATGCACAGCTATTTTTAGGTCTCTCCAGAGATGTTCGATCGGGTTCAAGTCCAGGCTCTGGGTGGGCCACTCAAGGACATTCAGAGACTTGTCCCGAAGCCACTCCTGCGTTGTCTTGGCTGTGTGCATAGGGCCACAATCCTGTTGGAAGGTGAACCTTCGCCCCAGTCTGAGGACCTGAGCGCTCTGGAGCAGGTTTTCATCATCTTTCCCTCGATCCTGCCTAGTCTACCAGTCCCTGCCGCTGAAAAACATCCCCACAGCATGATGCTGCCACCACCATGCTTCACCGTAGGGATGGTGCCAGGTTTCCTCCAGACGTGACGCTTTGCAATCAGGCCAAAGAGTTCAATCTTGGTTTCATGAGACCAGAGAATCTTGTTTCTCATGGTCTGAGAGTCCTTTAGGTGCCTTTTGGCAATCTCCAAGAGGGCTGTCATGTGCCTTTTACTGAGGAGTGGCTTCCATCTGGCCACTCTACCATAAAGGCCTGCTTGGTGGAGTGCTGCAGAGATGGTTGTCCTTCCGGAAGGTTCTCCCATCTCCATAGAGGAAGTCTGGAGCTCTGTCAGACTGAAACGTTTCCAAGATGGCGTAGCAGTGCGGTCGCGGTTTTATTCATTGTCCTTGTGTAAATATCCAGTTTCTTGTTTTTTTTGTATATTTTGTATATATTTCTCAATTTTCATTCTTTAACTAAATATACTTTCCTGCAACCCGCCTCACCCAACGTGGAAAGGATTCTATTATTTCTTTATAACTTTCATCAAGAACCTTAAGCTGAAACTAGTGTAGCTGCAACTGAATGGCTACTTGCTATTAGTCACCGTTAGCGTCTTCACCATTGTCCGTGGCCTACACTATCCACCAGCCAGCTCTAGCTCTAGCCTGGACAATTCGTCGGCCAGTCTGCACAGCGTGCTATCGACCCAGAGCTTATCGGACTTTCTGCCGGAATCACTGGACCCTAGCGCCGGATCATTGCAACCAGCTAGCTAGCTGCAACCTGTTGTTGGCTAATTACCATTGCCCTATAGCAAGCACCAGTTAGCCTTGAGCTAGCCTCAGGCCCATCTCCCGGCTATCTACCTCTCTGTCAACCGGACGGGACCTCCTAGTGTTGACACTGAGCCCCGCCGATCCAACACGACTGGTTTGCCGACGAAATCGTCTGATGTGGTTTCAACAGGCTTCCCGTTGCGACGACCACGAAGATCCATCTGCCAGCCCCGGCCCGCTAGCACACGCAAACTACAACTGTGCTCCCTGCTAGCTGTGCTGAAGCACCAATTTGAACTGCTCTCGGACTCACATATTGCTGTTCACTGGACCTTATGATCACTCAGCTGCACAGCTGATGCCTGCTGGACTGTTCCTTTACACGGTACCCTGTCCTGTTTATTCTGTTTAGCCTCAGCCCAAACTTTATCGCTATTACCAGTTGTTGTCTTAGCTCTCTCTAATAACACCTGTGATTGCTTTATGCCTCTCTCCCTTGTCAATTATGCCTTGCCTATTGCTGTTTGGGTTAGTTCTTATTATACAATTTCACTGTAGAACCCCTAGTCCCTCTCAAACTGCCTCAAATAGTTCCTTTGTTCCACCCCCCATACACGCCGAGACCGTCTCAATCGGTGCCTCCAGTGATGCTATCTCTTTCATTGTTACCCAACGCTTAGGTTTACCTCAACTGTACTCATATCCTTCCATATCCTTTTCTGTACATAATGCCCTGAATCTTTTCTACAACGCCCGGAGAACTGCCCCCTTTATTCTATGTACCCAACGCACTAGAAGACCAGTTCTTAAAGCCTTTAGTCGTATCCTTATTCTAGTCCTCCTCTGTTCCTCTGGTGATGTAGAGGCTAACCCAGGCCCTGCAGCTCCCAGTATCACTCCTACTCCCCAGGAGCTATCATTTGTTGACTTCTGTAACCGTAAAAGCCTTGGTTTTCTGCACGTAAATATCAGAAGCCTCCTTCCTAAGTTTGAGTTATTCACTGCGTTAGCACACTCCGCCAACCCTGATGTTCTAGCAGTGTCTGAATCCTGGCTTAGGAAGGCCACCAAAAATTCTGAAATTTCCATCCCCAACTATAACATTTTCCGTCTAGATAGAACTGCCAAAGGGGGTGGAGTTGCAATCTACTGTAGAGATAGCCTGCAGAGCTCTATCATACTATCCAGGTCTGTGCCCAAACAGTTTGAGCTTCTACTTCTAAAAATCCACCTTTCCAGAAATAAATCTCTCACTGTTGCCACTTGCTACAGACCCCCCTCAGCCCCTAGCTGTGCCCTGGACACCATATGTGAATTGATTGCCCCCCATCTATCCTCAGAGTTCGTATTGCTTGGTGACCTAAATTGGGATATGCTTAACACCCCGGCCATCCTACAATCTAAACTAGATGCACTCAATCTCACACAAATTATCAACGAACCTACCAGGTACAACCCTAAATCCGTAAACATGGGTACCCTCATAGATATCATCCTGACTAACTTACCCTCTAAATACACCTCCGCTGTCTTCAACCAGGATCTCAGCGATCACTGCCTTATTGCCTGCGTCCGTAACGGGTCCGCGGTCAAACGACCACCCCTCATCACTGTCAAACGCTCCCAAAAACACTTCAGCGAGCAGGCCTTCCTAATTGACCTGGCCCAGGTATCCTGGATGGATATAGATCTCATTCCGTCAGTAGAGGATGCCTGGTTGTTCTTTAAAAGTAATTTCCTCTCAATCTTAAATAAACATGCCCCATTAAAAAAATACAGAACTAAGAACAGATATAGCCCCTGGTTCTCCTCAGACTTGACTGCCCTTGACCAGCACAAAAACATCCTGTGGTGTACTGCATTAGCATCAAATAGCCCCCGCGATATGCAAGTTAGGAACCAATATACACAAGCAGTTAGGAAAGCAAAGGCTAACTTTTTCAAACAGATATTTGCATCCTGTAGCACTAACTCCAAAAAGTTTTGGGACACTGTAAAGTCCATGGAAAATAAGAGCACTTCCTCCCAGCTGCCCACTGCACTGAGGCTAGGAAACACTATCACCACCGATAAATCTACAATAATCGAGAATTTCAACAAGCATTTTGCTACGGCTGGCCATGCTTTCCACCTGGCTACCACTACCCCGGCCACCAGCTCTGCACCCTCCGCTGCAACTTGCCCATGCCCCCCCCCCGCTTCTCCTTCACACAAATCCTGACAGCTGATGTTCTGAAAGAGCTGCAAAATCTGGACCCCTACAAATCATCTGGGCTAGACCATCTGGACCCTTTCTTTCTAAAACTAGCCGCCGAAATTGTCGCAACCCTTATTACTAGCCTGTTCAACCTCTCCTTCGTAACGTCTGAGATCCCCAGAGATTGGAAAGCTGCCGCGGTCATCCCCCTCTTCAAAGGGGGTGACACTCTAGATCCAAACTGTTACAGACCCATATCCATCCTGCCCTGCCTTTCAAAAGTTTTTGAAAGCCAAGTTAACAAACAGATCACCGACCATTTCGAATCCCACCGTACCTTCTCCGCTATGCAATCCGGTTTCCGAGCTGGTCATGGGTGCACTTCAGCCACGCTCAAGGTCCTAAACGATATTATAACCGCGATCGATAATAGACAGTACTGTGCAGCCGTTTTCATTGACCTGGCCAAGGCTTTCGACTCTGTCAACCACCGCATTCTTATTGGCAGACTAAATAGCCTTGGTTTCTCAAATGACTGCCTTGCCTGGTTCACCAACTACTTCTCTGATAGAGTTCAATGTGTCAAATCGGAGGGCCTGTTGTCTGGACCTATGGCAGTCTCTATGGGGGTGCCACAGGGTTCAATTCTTGGGCCGACTCTTTTCTCTGTGTATATCAATGACGTCGCTCTTGCTGCTGGTGACTCTCAGATCCACCTCTACGCAGACGACACCGTTTTGTATACATCTGGCCCTTCATTGGACACTGTGTTAACAAACCTCCAAACGAGCTTCAATGCCATACAACACTCCTTCAGAAGCCTCCAACTGCTCTTAAACACTAGTAAAACTAAATGCATGCTCTTCAACCGAACGCTGCTTGCACCCGCCCACCCGACTAGAATCACTACT
This sequence comes from Coregonus lavaretus, assembly GCF_964263955.1. Taxonomy (NCBI): domain Eukaryota; kingdom Metazoa; phylum Chordata; class Actinopteri; order Salmoniformes; family Salmonidae; genus Coregonus; species Coregonus lavaretus. The sequence continues at coordinate 38,276 of NW_028160636.1, read as the reverse complement.
CTCGACGGGTCTGACCTAGAGTATGTGGACAACTACAAATATCTAGGTGTCTGGTTAGACTGTAAACTCTCCTTCCAGACTCACATTAAGAATCTCCAATCCAAAGTTAAATCTAGAATCGGTTTCCTATTTCGCAACAAAGCCTCCTTCACACATGCTGCCAAACATGCCCTCGTAAAACTGACTATCCTACCGATCCTTGACTTCGGCGATGTCATTTACAAAATAGCCTCCAACACTCTACTCAGCAAATTGGATGTAGTCTATCACAGTGCCATCCGTTTTGTCTCCAAAGCCCCATATACTACCCACCACTGTGACCTGTACGCTCTTGTTGGCTGGTCCTCACTACATATTCGTCGCCAAACCCACTGGCTCCAGGCCATCTATAAATCACTGCTAGGCAAATCCCCGCCTTATCTTAGCTCATTGGTCACCATAGCAGCACCCACCCGTAGTATGCGCTCCAGCAGGTATATCTCACTGGTCATCCCCAAAGCCAACACCTCCTTTGGCCGCCTTTCCTTCCAGTTCTCTGCTGCCAATGACTGGAACAAATTGCAAAAATCTCTGAAGCTGGAGACACTTATCTCCCTCACTAACTTTAAGCATCAGTTGTCAGAGCACCTTACCGATCACTGCACATGTACACAGCCCATCTGAAATTAGCCCGCCCAACTACCTCATCCCTATATTGTTATTTATTTTGCTCATTTGTACCCCAGTATCTCTATTTGCACATCATCTCTTGCACATCTATCATTCCAGTGTTAATACTAATTGTAATTATTTTGCACTATAGCCTATTTATTGCCTTACCTCCATAACTTGCTACATTTGCACACACTGTATATATATTTATTTCTGTTGTATTTTTGACTTTGTTTTGTTTTACCCCATATGTAACTCTGTGTTGTTGTTTTTATCGCACTGCTTTGCTTTATCTTGGCCAGGTCGCAGTTGTAAATGAGAACTTGTTCTCAACTGGCTTACCTGGTTAAATAAAGGTGAAATTAAATTAAATTAAAAATCGGGTTCTTGGTCACCTCCCTGACCAAGACCCTTCTCCCCCGATTGCTCAGTTTGACCAGGCGGCCAGCACTAGGAAGAGTCTTGGTGGTTCCAAACTTTTTCCATTTATGAATGATGTGGAGGCCACTGTGTTCTTGGGGACCTTCAATGCTGCAGAAATGTTTTGCTACACTTCCCCAGATCTGTGCCTCGACACAATCCTGTCTCTGAGCTCTACGGACAATTCCTTCAACCTCATGGCTTGGTTTTTGCTCTGACATGCACTGTCAACTGTGAGACCTTATATAGACAGGTGTGTGCCTTTCCAAATCATGTCCAATCAATTTAATTTACCACAGGTGGACTCCAATCAAGTTGTAGAAACATCTCAAGGATGATCAATGGAAACAGGGTGCACCTGAGCTCAATTTCAAGTCTCATAGCAAAGGGTCTGAATACCTATGTAAATTAGGTATTTCTGTTTTACGGAAATTTCTAAAAACCTGTTTTCACTTTGTCATTATGGGGTATTGTGTGTAGATTGATGAGGGAAAATAAATATTCAATCCATTTTAGAATAAGGCTGTAACGTAACAAAATGTGGAAAAAGTCAAGGGGTCTGAATACTTTCCGAATGCGCTGTATATACTGTATTCTACTCAAGGTTCATCCTATATAACTACTGTACACACCTTTTCTACTCTTATTGTCCATACTGTCTATACACACCATTATATGTATATATATTTCGGCCTCTGACATTGCTCGTTAAGATGTGGTCCTCTGTAGCTCAGCTGGTAGAGCACGGCGCTTGTAACGCCAAGGTGGTGGGTTCGATCCCCGGGACCACCCATACACAAATGTATGCACACATGACTGTAAGTCGCTTTGGAATTAAAGCGTCTGCTAAATGGCTTATTATTATAAGATATTTCCTTTTTTTTTTTTTTTTTTTTTTCTGGATTATGTGTATGTTGGTTGTTTTTATTGCTAGGTATTACTGCACTGTTGGAGCTAGAAACACAAGCATTTCGCTGCACCTGCGATAACATCTGAAATCCTGTGTACGCGACCAATACATTTTGATTTTATTTCATTTTTGATTCATACAAACTAAGCAATGATTTGTCATGTGAGCACTGAACAAATGATATCATGGAATAAAGGTTAGCAACACAGGATAGCATGGAATAAAGGTTAGCTTAGTAAACTGCCGTTGTGATTATAATGTTGTTTGTCTCATATCCTGTGCAGAATATAAAGCGGAGCAGGGTGACATAAGCTTCTCCAAGCTGTTACATCAAAATCAATGGCGCTTGTGTCAATTCTCAGGAATCAGATAGACAGATAGCACTGGCATGCAGTATCTACTGTCAGATAATGGATCTGGTCTTGCTTACACTATTGGCACAACAACAATTACAGGATTGTAGCTGAAGGAAAACGATTTTTGAGGATGGTAGTTGTGTGTGTGTGTGTAAGTGTGCGTTTGTGTGTGTGCTTGCATGCCTGCGTGCATGCCTGTGTGTGTATGTGTGTGTGTGCGTGCGTGCTTGCGTGTGTGCGTGTGTGTCTTCATGAGAACAAAATACAGCGGGTCTTATCCAACAAAGTCTCTCAAACAGACAGTTAATCTCTCTCTCCATGAGTCACAACGCCTAAACTTGTGTTGTCTGTTTTCTTCTTCTAAGGTATCCTGTATTGGTTACTGCTACGACGTCAGACAGCTGAGATCTAAGATTTGGACTTTCCATCTGGGAGATGACTGAGTTTCTCCCCCCCCCCAGCCTGGAACATTCCAGGAGCCTGCAGATTGTTAATAAACTGGACCACAGGCAGGCAGGAGCAGCACAGCCCAACAGAACTGTAGACCAGCTAGCTAGCTAACGCTTCACCTTTCACCCTGCTCTCCTCTCCTATCTCAAACTGATGCCTTGACAAGCTACGTCTGCATCCCAAATGGCCCATAGGACTCTGGTCAAAAGTAGTGCACTATATAGGGAATAAGGTGCCATTTGGGACAAAACCTACGTCTCATCCCATCAAAAACAAAGCCCTGTGGAACAGGCTGTGGTCTGGTCTTACACAAGCTGCCTGGTGCTTCTCCAGTCCAGACTATAAACAGGAGTGTAGATTACGGTCGCGTTCCTACCGACTAGTTGCGCAGGCGTTGCATTGCATCAATCAATTGTTACGTGCCATGTCATCGACTGTACAGTCGGGCATCAGATGGCTATGTCATATTATGTGGTTATCTGATATGTTATATACCTATCCAGACGTTGTAAGATCTGGTATGCGTCAGCAATGTAGTCAGGCAGGAACTCAATCAAAGTTTCTCAACACCTCCCTCTCCTGTTAAGACGCAAGTAAATGAACCATGTCTGATAGATCGAGAAAAACAAGAGGATGAGGCCTAAATACAGACAGAAGGCTGGAAGGAGGATAAAGAGGGGGGTAAAACAGAGACAAGCTGCTGGTTTTGTCATGTGACAGAGTCTGAGTCCCAAATAACACCCTATTCCCTGTTTAGTGCACTATTTTTGACCAGACGCCTATGGGACAGAGATGACAGAAAGGACCACTGTCTACCCCCGCCCCCCTGCATCTCCCAGCTGAGACAGCTTGTCCCCCCGTCCCCCCGCAGGCCAGATCTCACACCTCGCCCACCACCACCACCAGGACTCAGCCCTCAGGTGGGAGAGAGAGAGAAAGATAGAGAGAGATACCACACATCCAAGAGCTGTCACTCATCTCATTCACCCATCCCCCCATCCCTCTCTCTCTCTCTCTGTCTGTGTATTTCTGTCTCTCTCTCTCGCCCCGGCTCAACCCCCCAAACTCTGTTTGTACCCAGAATGCATCACAAAACAGACACGCATTCTGACCCCCGGCACAGACCCAAACACCCACAGACACACCCACAAACCACACACACACGCAAACACACAAACAAGAGTCTTCTGTTTCCAAATGCTCACATAAACACACACACACACCACACTCATGCAAGCACACACGCGCATACACACACACATATACAAATTAAAATGTCCACATTCTCAAATGAATCTGTGGACACACATGGTCATGGAGGAGTGCTTTATGAGAAATGCATATAAGGAGTGCAGTATGGACGAGGGGGTGTTGATGTAAGCGAGGAGGTTGTGGGTCGCCATATTTGTTCCAGCCTTCTCCCCAAGAGCAGAGGAGAGAGGTCCTGCTGTTTATCAGTCCCAGCTGCTGCCCTGCCCTTCCGTGCTCTCTCTCTCTCTCTCTCTCTCTCTCTCTCTCTCTCTCTCTCTCTCTCTCTCTCTCTCTCTCTCTCTCTCTCTCTCTCTCTCTCTCTCTCTCTCTCTCTCTTGCTCTCTCTCTCTCTCTGCACATGTGCAAGCAGCTCCTCACCACTCTCTGCTGCTGTTGTTTTTTATAAAATAGATCCACACTTCACAAGCCAAGGCCATGAGCACAGCGTCTTCGGTCGACCTGGATATACTGACTGAGTCCCAAACGGCACCCTATTCCCTTGTGCACTACTTTTGACCAGAACCCATATGGCTGTACGTAAGGAATAGGGTGCCTTTTGGGACACAGTCGCACACTGTATAAGTTGCATAATACTCTCTCCTTACAGCCCATCCATCCACTCACATTTTCAACCCCTCTCTCAGCTGCAGCTCTACATAGACAAGGCCATCAAATAAAGATGAAGGGTTTTATCGAGACTGTCCCTTTTGAATTTTTCATCGGTGTTAGTCTATCATTCCTGATTCCAGGTCAATCCGCTTCATTAGATATTCCATTGCCAACGGGGAAGCTGGCATGGTGGATTTCTACCAGCGCATACCAGCCCTGCCCCTGGCATCCTGCACAGATATGAAGTATTCAGAGGAATGGGAATGGATGTGAGTGGAAGTTTGGGATGCAGGGGATTGTGGGGTTGTGGGGTGGGGGTGGCAGGCATGCAGTATATGGGGTGGGCACACAGCACACATTTTCTCTTCACTTGGCAAAGTGGGGTTAATGCCTACAAAGAGCAGGGGTTGTGTTGTCTGCAGTGTGTGAGCATATGTGCATGTGTGCGTGTGTGTTTGAGAGAGAAAGAGAGAGAGAGAGACGGGTGAGTGAGTGTGCATGTGTGCGTGTGTGTTTGTGTGTGTGCATGCGTGTGCATGCGAGTGTGTGGTTCTGCGATACGACGAATGAAAACTAGGTCAAGAGAGAAAGGCTCTCTAGAAGAGGATGTGAACTTGTCACCTTGGATTCCATTAGATGCAGAGCCTGGTGAGGGAGGAGGGGGAGGGGAGGGGGAGAAGGGGAGGTAAGGTCAGTCGGGGGGGGGTCACTTGGTCTCACAGCATCACTAACATACACTTACTACACTGGCCCACTGCAACTCTGAGGGCCCTAACCCTGATACACTGCTACTCTGCTTCTCCCACTCAACCCCTTACCCATGAGGACAACAGTGTCCCAACAAACACTGACCCCCTGGGCAGACTGAACCAACTGTACCCTACTATATTATCCACTCTAAGTCAATGGGGCATTCCATTTCAAGAGGTGGAAGGGGGGGTGGACTAGTCCTGCCCTCACTTACCCTCAAACACACACATAGGAATGAACTAAGGTTTAAGGAATGTATCTTGTACATAGCAGCTGCATGGAGGAGGGATGGAGGGTAGAGGGAGGAGGACATAGCCACAGCTGACTGCTTTCCTGTTAGCCCATCAAATAGCATTCCAGATAAGAACAGGACATAACTATTACCATAAAGGTCATTGGACTTTCATAGTAATGGATTTGCAATGTACGATTCCAGCCAAACTGCTCCCTTCTCACAGGGACAATGTCATGTTGAACAGAGGCTAATATCGAGCTAGCTGCTCACTGTGTGGCTGTCTGCACTACAGGTGGACACGCATAGTAGTTCTTGATGATGGCCCTAGTCTACCAATGTCAATGTACAGTAGCTAGTAGACACTAGGTATGAATGTGTGTGGGATTCCTACTCTTTCCCTAACAGTCCAACGTATACTAGCAGACACTGAGTACAAATATGTGTGGCCTTCCTTCCTCTTTCCCTAACCGTCCCTGGTGTGAATGACTCAGAGCAGACGCCTGGTGAAACACTTAGCTTGTCATCCATCCAGCTACATGACGCATTCCAACCCGTTCCACACACTGACAGACAGTCTGCAACAGGATCAAGTATACCAGTCAAATATGGCTCTATCCATGAAGCCTCATGCCAAAAATCAACTCCAGAACACCTTCATTTCTAAACCCGACCATGCCCAGGCGAGACATAGCTACTGGTAGGTGGCAGATTAAAGAGGAGAGAAACGTTATGGAGTCATGTTCTTAGATGTTTGAGGAAAAGCACAAATCCGCTCATTGCTAGGCGCTGGGCGGTGGATTAGCCTCTCTGCGCTAAACTTAATGAAGAGGAGTAAGCCCATTCCACAGGCTCAGCAAGAAGACATGATCATGAAGTGTGGCAAGTATAGGGAGAGGAACAGGGGGAGATAAAGAGATAGAGAGAGAGATAGAGAGAGAGAGAGAGAGAGAGAGAGAGAGAGAGAGAGAGAGAGAGAGAGAGAGAGAGAGAGAGAGAGAGAGAGAGGAAGCGTGACACAGTGAGTGATTGAGAGAGATAGAGAGAGAGAGAGCGAGAGCACGAGAGAGGGAGAGAGAGAGAGAGTGGCAGAAAGAGGGAAAGAAAGAGAGAGGGGAGGGAAAGAGATAGAGAGACTGACTGAGATAGGGAGCGAGGGAGAGAAAGAAAGATAGAGTGAGCAAGAGGGAAAGAGGGAGGAAAAGAGAGCGCTTGTCTGCCGAGGGGGACTCTTTAATTCAGTGTGCGCTAGCTCCAGAGTGGGTCGAGTGGAACGCAGGCCTGTCTGTCACCGGGAGGCTCCAGTGACCGCCTGACGGATCACAGAGAAGAGGAGCGACGGGAGGCACAGCAAATTGGCACAGGGGGGCCTCCCTTTAACTCTCTCTCTCACTCAATTTCTCTGTCTCTCACTCTCTTTGTTTCTCTCTTTTTTCTTTCTCTCTCTCCTCTCTCTCTCTCTCTCTCTCTCTGCCTTTCTCTCTCTCTCTCTCTCTTTCGCTCTCTCTCTCTCTGTGTCTCTCCCGCTCCACTCCTCTCTCTACTGGAGCCTGGGCAGGATTTGAGGGTTGTGGGTACAGTAGAGAGTAGATGCCCGGTACATGCTGGCCTGTTATCCAACGCACTCTTCCGCCCCAATGTTCAGTTCACTCAGCCAGGGGGATTACATGTGTTTGGAATACATTTAGGGAGGTTTCCATGTCCTCTGTAGAACTCCAGGTGACCAATCATCTTATTTTTCTGCTCCAAAAGGGATCACACTCTTTCATGGCTGATATGAAAGTCAAACAAAAGTGAGGAGAGTGTGGCAACAGTGGTCGTTTATATGGTGTTGTTATTCTGTAATAATGGTAATAATATAAGTAATTACAATGTAACTACTCAACACTACACAGTTATTGCACACCAGTGTTATAAAGTGATATGGGGGATGTTGTCTAGTGTTCTGTGATTATACTTAATGATTACTAACAAGTGGCAGGTGCGATCAATTCTTCTCCAGGTGCAGAATTAGCCAATGGAATTACTTGTTAGGGAAATCCACACTAATTGGTCACACCTGTTGCACTGTCACTTGATGTAGGCAAAAAGATCATTAAAGGAAATGGCTAAATTTGATTTGATATTAGTATGAAGTTTAGATCCTGTTTACTGTAGCTACAGGTGCTTACACTGTTGTTGATATGTATTGTGTTAGACGTTTTGGATGGGGCTCAAATTCCACCACAGCACCTTTCAGGTCTAATAGACTTGGAACTAGTACAAAGCTCTTTAATGATATGTCAGTCAAGAGTTTATCCATTAAGATCTTGAAGCGTGACTCGAATATACACAGCAAATTGGCCAGTGATACCTACTGTTGATTTTTTAGTGTAACATTTCTAGTGTTGATTCAGGAGTTAAAATATCTCTGTAAGAGTGAAATTAACACTCAGTGGTGTAAAATAATCCCAGTGTTTGTGTTAATAACCAGTGTTGAGTTTGAGAGTGTGATTGTGTCTCTGTGGAGAGTAAAACATTCCCATCAAAACCACACCCATCATTATCAGTTTTCCCAGCGTGCTCTACATACAGCCATACATTTTTCTAAACTAATCCAATCAGTTAGTTACATCTATTGCACACATTACTGACAATTTAAATGGTTTAGGTAGTCTCCTCACAATGTTCCTAACCCTGACAGCCAATCTGAATGCAGTGGAATACAAATTCCAACTGTTGGATGTCCTAACTCTGGCTGGATTCCAATAGGAATGACACACCACCTTGCAAGCCAGCATAATGTGACTTGCAGGCCTGATGTGGTCTGTAAACCAGGAGGTTCCAACACCACTGTGTTAGGGTAAAACTTGGTCATCAAAGTAAAGACTTATTATTTAATGTATTGTTCTAAAATGTTTAATTTAATGATAACATTTGCCTCCAGCAGGAACTCACTTCAAATCAAATCAATTTTTATTTGTCACATGCACCGAATACAACAGGCCTTACAATGAAATGCTTACTTACAAGCTCTTAACCAACAATGCAGTTTTAAGAAAGAATACAAAAATATATTTAAAAAAATACAATATAAAATAATACAAAATAAAAGTAACAAATAATTAAAGAGCAGCAGTAAAAATAACAATAGCGAGGCTGTATACAGGGGGTACCGGTACTGAGTCAATGTGCGGGGGCACCGGTTAGTCGAGGTAATTGGGGTAATATGTACACGTAGGTAGTTATTAAAGTGACTATGCATAGATAATAAATAGAGAGTAGCAGCAAAGTAAAAGAGGGGTGGGGAGGCAATGCAAATAGTCTGGGTAGCCATTTGATTAGATGTTCAGGAGTCTTATGGCTTGGGGGTAGAAGCTGTTTAGAAGTCTCTTGGACCTAGACTTGGCGCTCCGGTACCGCTTGCCGTGCGGTAGCAGGGAGAACAGTCTATGACTAGGGTGGATGGAGTCTTTGACAATTTTTAGGACCTTCCTCTGACACCGCCTGGTATAGAGGTCCTGGATGGCAGGAAGCTTGGCCCCAGTGATGTACTGGGCCGTACGCACTACCCTCTGTAGTGCCTTGCGGTCGGAGGCCGAGCAGTTGCCATACCAGGCAGTGATGCAACCAGTCAGGATGCTGTCGATGGTGCAGCTGTAGAACCTTTTGAGGATCTGAGGACCCATGCCAAATCTTTTCAGTCTCCTTAGGTGGAATAGGTTTTGTCGTGACCTCTTCACAACTGTATTGGTGTGCTTGGACCATGTTAGTTTGTTTGTGATGTGGACACCAAAGAATTTGAAGCTCTCAACCTGCTCCACTACAGCCCAGTCGATGAGAATGGGGGTGTGCTCGGTCCTCTTCTTTTTCCTGTAGTCCACAATCATCTCCTTTGTCTTGATCATGTTGAGGGAGAGGTTGTTGTCCTGGCACCACACGGCCAGGTCTCTGACCTCCTCGCTATAGGCTGTCTCGTCGTTGTCGGTGATCAGGTCTACCACTGTTGTGTCATCGGCAAACTTAATGATGGTGTTGGAGTTGTGCCTGGCCATGCAGTCATGAGTGAACAGGGAGAACAGGAGGGGACTGAGCACGCACCCCAAAGGGGCCCCCGTGTTGAGGATCAGCGTGGCGGATGTGTTGTTACCTACCCTTACCACCTGGGGACGGCCCATCAGGAAGTCCAGGATCCAGTTGCAGAGGGAGGTGTTTAGTCCCAGGGTCCTTAGCTCAGTGATGAGCTTTGAGGGCAATATGGTGTTGAACGCAGAGCTGTAGTCAATGAATAGCATTCTCACATAGGTGTTCCTTTTGTCCAGGTGTGAAAGGGCAGTGTGGAGCGCAATAGAGATTGCATCATCTGTGGATCTGTTGGGCCGATATGCAAATTGGAGTGGGTCTAGGGTTTCTGGGATAATAGCGTTGATGTGAGCCATGACCAGCCTTTCAAAGCACTTCATGGCTACAGACGTGAGTACTATGGGTCGGTAGTAATTTAGACAGGTTACGTTAGTGTTCTTGGGCACAGGGACTATGGTGGTCTGCTTGAAACATGTTGGTATTACAGACTCAGACAGAGAGAGTGTCAGGCGTGCTGAATGTGGATGTGGTGCAGGAATCAGGCGCAGGACACAGAAGCTTAGTCCAACAGACTTTAGTCACAAAAATACAAAACGAGACTCAAAAGAGCCCGGAGGCGAGCGATTACGCACACAAGGCGTAAACTACAAAATACAAAGCAAACGCGCACAACCGTGCGCAAAACCTCTTCAACACAGAGGAGCAAAACTAACAGCAACAGTAGACAGGCGGAACAATAACACACAACACAAGACTAACCAAAAGAGAAACTTATAGGAGACATAATCAACCAAACAGGAAACAGGTGTACACAATCAGACAAAACCAAACAGACATCGAAAACATCAAACGGTGATAGCTAGTACTCTGGAGACGACGACCGCCGAAGCCTGCCCGAACAAGGAGGAGGAGCAGCCTCGGCCGAAACCATGACAGTACCACTCCCTTGACGCGCGGCCCCAGCCGTGCGCCGACCCCGGCCTCGGGGACGACCAGGAGGACGCGGAGCAGGGCGCGTAGGGTGTCCACGGTGGAACTCCGTCAGGAGAGACGGGTCTAGGATGTCTCTCCTCGGCACCCAGCACCGTTCCTCCGGACCGTACCCCTCCCACTCCACGAGATATTGGAGACCCCCCATCCGACGTCTCGAATCCAAGATGGACTGAACTGTGTACGCCGGAGCCCCCTCGATGTCCAGTGGGGGCGGAGGAGTCTCTCCAATCTCACAGTCCTGGAGTGGACCAGCTACCACCGGCCTGAGAAGAGACACATGGAACGAGGGGTTAATATTCTTATAATCAATAGGCAGTTGTAACCTGTAACACACCTCGTTCAATCTTCTCAGGACTTTAAAAGGCCCCACAAACCGCCGACCCAGTTTCCGGAAGGGCAGGCGGAGGGGTAGGTTTCTGGTAGAGAGCCAGACTCGATCACCAGGTGCGTACACCGGCCCCTCACTGCGGTGGAGATCGGCGCTCGCTTTCTGACGACGGATGGCCCGCTGCAAATGGACGTGTGCAGCGTTCCACGTCTCCTCCGAGCGCCGCACCCACTCATCCACCGCAGTAGCCTCGATCTGGCTCTGCTGCCACGGTGCCAGAACCGGCTGGTAAACCTAACACACATTGGAAAGGGGTTAGATTGGTTGAGGAGTGGCGGAGAGAGTTCTGGGCCATCTCTGCCCAGGGGACATACCTCGCCCACTCCTCCGGCCGGCCCTGGCAATACGATCTAAGAAACCTACCCACATCCTGGTTCACACGTTCCACCTGCCCATTACTCTCCGGTGGTAACCCGAGGTCAGGCTCACGAGACACCCAAACGCTCCATAAACGCCCTCCAGACTCAGGAGGTAAACTGGGGACCTCGATCAGACACTATATCCTCGGGTACCCCGTAGTGCCGGAACACGTGGGTGAATAGTGCTTCGGCGGTCTGTAGGGCAGTAGGAAGACCCGGCATTGGGAGCAGACGACAGGCCTTAGAGAACCGATCCACAACGACCAGTATAGTAGTATTCCCCTGTGAGGGGGGAAGGTCTGTGACGAAATCCACCGAGAGGTGAGACCATGGTCGTTGTGGAACGGGCAGGGGTTGTAACTTACCCCTGGGCAGGTGTCTAGGCGCCTTACACTGGGCGCACACCGAGCAGGAGGAGACATAAACCCTCACATCCCTGGCTAACGTTGGCCACCAGTACTTAGCGCTAAGGCAGTGCACAGTCCGGCCAATACCAGGATGTCCAGAGGAGGGTGACGTGTGAGCCCAATATATCAGTCGATCCCGAACCTCGAGCGGAACGTACGTCCGGCCCACAAGGGCACTGTGGAGGACTAGGGTCGGTACGCAACGCCCGCTCGATCTCAGCATCGACCTCCCACACTACCGGTGCCACCAGACAAGACTCCGGCAGTATGGAAGTGGGCTCAACGGACCTCTCCTCCGTGTCATACCGCCGAGACAGTGCGTCTGCCTTACCGTTCTGGGACCCAGGGATGTACGTGATCTTAAATACGAACCGGGCTAAAAACATGTTCCACCGCGCCTGGCGAGGGTTCAATCTCCTAGCTGCCCGGATGTACTCCAGGTTACGGTGGTCAGTCAAAATGAGAAAAGGGTGTTGAGCCCCCTCAAGCCAATGCCTCCACACCTTTAGGGCCTGTACCACGGCTAACAGCTCCCTGTCCCCTACGTCATAATTACGCTCCGCCGGGCTGAGCTTTTTGGAGAAAAAAGCACAGGGGCGGAGTTTAGGTGGCGTGCCGGACCGTTGCGAAAGTACGGCCCCAATACCGGCCTCTGACGCGTCAACCTCTACCTGAAATGGTAAAGCGGGATCCGGATGCGCCAGCACCGGAGCCGAAGTAAACAGGTCCTTCAGTCTCCCAAAAGCCCTGTCCGCCTCGGCTGACCACTGCAAACGCACCGGACCACCCTTCAACAGAGACGTTATGGGAGCTGCCACCTGTCCAAACCCCGGATAAACCTCCGGTAGTAATTTGCAAACCCCAAAAACCGCTGCACCTCTTTAACAGTGGTTGGAGTTTGCCAATTACGCACGGCTGACACTCGGTCAACCTCCATCTTCACCCCTGACGCAGACAACTGATAACCCAAAAAGGAGATTGACTCCTGGAAAAGCAGACATTTCTCTGCCTTGACATACAGGTCGTGCTCCAACAGCCTCCTCAACACTCGGCGCACCAGGGCTACATGCTCGGCTCGGGTAGAAGAGTACACAAGAATGTCATCAATGTACACGACCACCCCCTGCCCCTGCATGTCCCTGAAGATCTCATCTACGAAGGATTGGAAGACTGAAGGAGCGTTCATCAACCTGTATGGCATGATGAGATACTCGTAATGACCTGAGGTGGTACTAAATGCTGTCTTCCATTCATCGCCCCCTCTAATGCGCACCAAGTTGTATGCGCTCCTGAGATCTAGTTTTGTGAAGTAACGCGCCCTGTGCAATGACTCCGTCATAGTCGCAATCAGAGGGAGTGGATAACTGTATTTCACCGTGATCTGATTGAGACTACGGTAATCAATGCACGGGCGCAAACCTCCATCCTTCTTCTTCACAAAAAAGAAGCTTGAGGACGCAGGGGAAGTGGATGGCCGTATGTATCCTTGTCTCAGAGATTCGGCTATGTAAGTCTCCATAGCTCTCTTCTCCTCTTGAGACAGAGGATACACATGGCTCCGTGGAAGCGCTGCTCCTGCCTGGAGGTCTATCGCACAATCTCCCTGCCTATGAGGAGGCAACTGCGTCGCCCTCGATTTACTAAACACGATTGCCAAATCCTCATACTCGGGGGGAATGTGCAGTGTGGGCACCTGGTTTGGACTCTCCACCGAGGTCGCCCCCACGGAAACACCTAGACATCGCCCCACACACTGGGCAGACCACTCCATAAGAGCCCTCTGTTGCCACGAAATAGAAGGATTATGGGTAATCAACCAGGGAAGCCCCAACACCACCGGATACGCAGGAGAGTCAATCAGATATAGCTGAATAGTTTCCTCATGACCCCCCTGCGTCCTCATCCTAAGTGGCGCTGTGACCTCCCTATTCAACCCCGATCCCAAGGGACGGCTGTCTAACGCATGACAGCAAATGGGGCGTCGACTGGAAGAAGGGGAATTCCTAGTTTTAAACAAAAATGTCGATCAACAAAATTCCCAGCTGCGCCTGAATCTACTAGCGCCTTATGCTGGGAATGAGGTGCAACCTGTGGAAAATGTACAGGTAAACAGACGTGCACAACAGAAAGCTCTGGGTAAGTGGGTCGCCTACTCACCTGGAATGACTCCCCAGTGCGTGGCCTGTCGTCCTCTCCCCTAGGAGACCCTCCCCAGCACCTGGCCGCAGTGTGCCCTCCACGGCCACAGTTGGTGCAGGGGACAGCCCCCCTCGGGCTCCTCCTCCTCCTCTCTCTAGCGCCAGCACCTCCGAGCTCCATAGGGCTCGGCTCGGAGGTGCTGGAGGGTGGAATGGACGACCCCCACTCGGAACGTCCGCGGGTAGCCAGCAGGGTGTCCAGCCGGATGGACATGTCCACTAACTGGTCAAACGTGAGGCTGGTATCCCTGCAGGCCAGCTCTCGACGGACGTCCTCCCGTAGACTACAACGGTAGTGGTCGATGAGGGCCCGCTCATTCCACCCTGCATCTGCCGCTAGAGTCCGGAATTCCAAGGCGAACTCCTGGGCGCTCCTCTTCCCCTGCCGGAGGTAGAATAGACGCTCCCCCGCCGCTTTCCCCTCAGGTGGATGGTCGAACACGGCCCTGAAGCAGCGGGAGAACTCCGCATAGGTAATCGTGGCGGCGTCTATCCTCCTCCATTCGGCGTTGGCCCATTCCAACGCCTTGCCGGTGAGACAGGAGATGAGGGCGGAAACGCTCTCGTGTCCCGAGGGCGCCGGGTGTACGGTGGCCAGGTAGAGTTCCACCTGCAGGAGGAACCCCTGACACCCGGCAGCGGTGCCATCATACGCCCTCGGGAGCGAGAGCCGAATCCCACTGGGTTCTGGAGCTTGGAGGGACGGACTAGCCGATGGTGATAGTGAGGTAGGTGGAGGTGTGGGTGCACCTCTGTTCTCCCATCGGTGCAGAGTATTGATCACCTCCTGAAGGGCGGTCCCGATACGCTGGATCCTCTCGTCCTGTCCGTGGACGCGCTCCTCCAGTGTCTTGGGCGCTGCTGCTGCTCCTGCTGATTCCATCTGGGTGTGTTATTATGTCAGGCGTGCTGAATGTGGATGTGGTGCAGGAATCAGGCGCAGGACACAGAAGCTTAGTCCAACAGACTTTAGTCACAAAAATACAAAACGAGACTCAAAAGAGCCCGGAGGCGAGCGATTACGCACACAAGGCGTAAACTACAAAATACAAAGCAAACGCGCACAACCGTGCGCAAAACCTCTTCAACACAGAGGAGCAAAACTAACAGCAACAGTAGACAGGCGGAACAATAACACACAACACAAGACTAACCAAAAGAGAAACTTATAGGAGACATAATCAACCAAAGAGGAAACAGGTGTACACAATCAGACAAAACCAAACAGACATCGAAAACATCAAACGGTGATAGCTAGTACTCTGGAGACGACGACCGCCGAAGCCTGCCCGAACAAGGAGGAAGAGCAGCCTCGGCCGAAACCGTGACAGAGAGGTTGAACATTTCAGTGAAGACACTTGCCAGTTGGTCATTGAATGCTCGGAGTACACATCCTGGTAATCCGTCTGGCCCTGCGGCCTTGTGAATGTTGACCTGTTTAAAGGTCTTACTCACATTGGCTATGGAGAGCGTGATCACACAGTCATCCGGAACAGCTGATGCTCTCATGCATGTTTCAGTGTTACTTGCCTCGAAGCGAGCATAGAAGTAATTTAGCTCGTCTGGTAGGCTCGTGTCACTTGGCAGCTCGCGGCTGTGCTTCCCTTTGTAGTCTGTAATAGTTTGCAAGCCCTGCCACATCCGACGAGCGTCGAAGCCGGTGTAGTACGATTAGATCTTAGTCCTGTATTGACGCTTTGCCTATTTGATGGTTCGTCGGATGGCATAACAGGATTTCTTATAAGCTTCCGGGTTAGAGTCCCGCTCCTTGAAAGCGGCAGCTCCACCCTTTAGCTCTGTGTGGATGTATCCTGTAATCCATGGCTTCTGGTTGGGGTATGTACGTACAGTCACTGTGGGGATGACGTCATCGATGCACTTATAGATGAAGCCAGTGACTGATGTGGTGTACTCCTCAATGCCATCGGAAAAATCCCGAAACATATTCCAGTCTGTGCTAACAAAACAGTCCTGTAACTTAGCATCTGCTTCATCTGACCACTTTTTTATTGACCGAGTCACTGGTGCTGCCTTCTTTAGGTTTAGCTTGTAAGCAGGAATCAGGAGGATAGAATTATGGTCCGATTTTCCAAATGGAGGGCGAGGGAGAGCTTTGTACGCGTCTCTGTGTGTGGAGTAAAGGTGGTCTAGAGTTTTTTTCCCCTCTGGTTGCACATTTAACATGCTGGTAGAAATGAGGTAAAACTGATTTAAGTTTCCCTGCATTAAAGTCCCCGGCCACTAGGAGCGCCGCCTCTGGATGAGCGTTTTCCTGTTTGCTTATGGCCGTATACAGTTCATTGAGTGCGGTCTTAGTGCCAGCATCGGTTTGTGGTGGAAAATAGAAAGCTACGAAGAATATAGATGAAAACTCTCTTGGTAAATAGTGTGGTCTACAGTTTATCATGAGATACTCTACCTCAGGCGAGCAAAACCTTGAGACTTCCTTAGATATCATGCACCAGCTGTTGTTTACAAATATACATAGACCGCCAACCCTTGTCTTACCAGAGGCTGCTGTTCTATCCTGCCGATACAGTGTATAACCCGGCAGCTGTATGTTATTCATGTCATTGTTCAGCCAGGACTCGGTGAAACATATGAATTTACAGTTTTTAATGTCCCGTTGGTAGGATATTTGTGCCTGTAGTTCCTCCATTTTATTATCAAGAGATTGTAAATTGGCCAATAGTATCGATGGCAAAGGCAGATTAGCCAGTCGTCGCCGGCTCCTTACCAAGCACCCCGATCTCCTTCTGCGATATCTCCTTTTCTTTCTACTGCGAATGACGGGATGAGGGCCCTGTCGGGTGTCTGGAGCAAATCCCTCTCGCCCGACTCAAAAAATATAAATTATTCGTCCAGTTCAAGGTGAGTAATCGCTGTTCTGATGTCCAGAAGCTCTTTTTGGTCATAAGAGACAGTAGCAGCAACATTATTTACAAAATAAGTTACAAACAATGCGAAAAAACAGCACGGTTGGTTAAGAGTCCATAAAACGGCAGCCATCCCCTCAGGCGCCATCTCACTTGGTGAAGTCCACAAGACTGAAACAACCATGTCTCTTGTCACTAACAAATACAGTCATGGGTGGAATCTCTACAATTAACTTGAAAGGCACTCTGGGGAATTATATTGAAGGTGTGGCTTAGTGGGGACGTGGCATTCAATTTGTTGTTTTTGGCAACCCGTGAGTGGAAGTGTTGTACCAGTTTAAGTGGTCTATGGTTATGTTTAATTCAAATTTGAGCAGGTCCGCTGCCAGTCATGAAGTCTTTGTAAACGCTTACATAAGAGCATGTGGCATGTCACGACTTCCTCCGAAGCTGCCTCTCCTCCTTGTTCGGACAGGCTTCGGCGTTCGTCGTCACCGGCATTCTAGCAACTGCCGCTCCATATCTCATCATTCCATTTGTCTTGTCTTGTCAATTACACACACCTGGTTCATATTCCCCTCATTAGTACGTGTTTAAGTGTTCCCTCTGCCCCCTTGTCTTTGTGGGTGATTGTTCATTGTGAGGATTAGTAGTTCGGTTGAGCTCAGTATTTTATATTGCCAGAGTATTTTCCCCGTGTGCATGTTTGTTCCAGTGCGCCTGTTTTGCGCACTGGACTGGTTACACTGGATTACGGAATAAACTCTGTATACTGTGATTTACCCTCCTGCGCCTGACTCCTTCAAATCACACATCACATGGCATGTAATGTCCAGTGGTGGGAAAAGTACCCAATTGTTGTACTTCAGTAAAGGTAAAGAAACCTTAATAGAAAATGACTCAAGTAAAAGTGAGTCACCCAGTAAAATAGTGCTTGAGTAAAAGTCTAAAAGTATTTGGTTTTAAATATACTTAAGTATTAAAAGTAAATGTAATTGCTAAAATATACGTATAAGCATATAACTTTTCAAATTCCTTTTATTAATCAAACCAGACGGTACCATTTTCTTGTTTTTTATTTATTTACGGATAGCCAGGGGCACACTCCAACACTCAGACATAATTTACAAACGAAGCATGTGTGTTTAGTAAGTCCGCCAGATCATAGGCAGTATGGATGACCAGGGATGTTCTCTTGATAAGTGTGTGAATTGGACCATTTTCCTGTCCTGTTAAGCATTTGAAATGTAATGAGTAATTTTGGGTCTCAGTGTCACGATCGTCAAACAGAGATGAGGACCAAGGCGCAGCGTTGCAGGCAAACATACTCTTTAATTAGAGACACGATCAAAAACAACAAACGATACGTGACAGTTCACGGTCTAACATAAACAGACTTGAAACAAGATCCCACAAACACAAATGGGAAACAGACAGTTTAAATATGGCTCCCAATCAGAGACAACCAACGACAGCTGACACTCGTTGCCTCTGATTGGGAGCCACTCAGGCCAACATAGAAATACACATACTAGATAAACAAATGAAATGCACACCCTGGCTCAACATACAAGTGTCCCCAGAGCCAGGGCGTGACAGTACCCCCCCCTAAAGGCGCGGACTCCGACCGCGCCCACCAAACACCACAGGGGAGGGACCGGGTGGGCACTCCGCTTAGGCGGCGGATCCGGCTCCGGGCCTGATCCCCGCTCCCTCTCCAACCCCCCAAAGTACCCCTGGTCCGGTCTGGCCCCGCTGGCCGGAGCTGGACTGCACACTGGTGGAGCGGATTGCTCTAGCTCCGGCGTGAAGCATCTGACCGGTGCCGGACCAGCCACCGGTGGAACAGGCACGGGCCGTGCCGGACTGACGACGCACACCACTGGCTTGGTGTGGGGAGCAGGAGCGGGCCGCGCCGGGCTGACGAAACGCACCACTGACTTGGTGCGGGGAGCAGGAGCGGGCCGGACCGGGCTGACGAAGCGCACCACTGACTTGGTGCGGGGAGCAGGAACGGGCCGTGCCGGGCTGACGAAGCGCACCACTGACTTGGTGCGGGGAGCAGGAATGGGCCGGACCGGGCTGACAACGCGCACCACTGACTTGGTGCGGGGAGCAGGAACGGGCCGCGCCGGGCTGACGAAACGCACCACTGACTTGGTGCGGGGAGCAGGAACGGGCCGCGCCGGGCTGACGAAACGCACCACTGACTTGGTGCGGGGAGCAGGAGCGGGCCGGACCGGGCTGACGAAGCGCACCACTGACTTGGTGCGGGGAGCAGGAACGGGCCGTGCCGGGCTGACGAAGCGCACCACTGACTTGGTGCGAGTGGCAGGAACAGGCCGGACCGTACTGGGAACACACACCACTGGCCCTACGTGGGGATCAGGAACAGGCCGGACCGGACTGGCAACACACGCCAGTACCTCTCGCCGTGCCTCTACATCCTCCTTCCCCCTGGTGACCAGTGACTCCCGTAACCTGGCGGCCTCCTGCTGCCCCATCGTCCACGGCGTTAGCCCCCCCCTAAAAAATGTATGGGCTTCACTCCTACCCGTGGACCAGGTCTCCATGCTCCTCGCCAGCCTTTCGCCCTTCTGCCTCCACGTCAAGCCCCTCTCTTCCTCACATGGCTTGACCCAGTCGAGGAGGCGAAGGAGATCCGCTAGAGATCTCTCAGGCGCTGGCTCCTGGACTTGCTGCTTGGTCCAGTCTTGGTGGGATCTTCTGTCACGATCGTCAAACAGAGATGAGGATCAAGGCGCAGCGTTGCAGGCAAACATACTCTTTAATTAGAGACACGATCAAAAACAACAAACGATACGTGACAGTTCACGGTCTAACATAAACAGACTTGAAACAAGATCGCACAAACACAAATGGGAAACAGACAGTTTAAATATGGCTCCCAATCAGAGACAACCAACGACAGCTGACACTCGTTGCCTCTGATTGGGAGCCACTCAGGCCAACATAGAAATACACATACTAGATAAACAAATGAAATGCACACCCTGGCTCAACATACAAGTGTCCCCAGAGCCAGGGCGTGACACTCAGGGAAAATGTATGGAGTAAAAAGTACATTATTTTCTTTAGGAATGTAGTGAGGTAAAAGGAAAAGTAGTCAAAATATAAATAGTAAAGTACAGATACCCCAAAAAATGACTTAATTAGTACTTTAAAGTATTTTTATTTAAGTACTTACACCACTAGGTAGCCTAGTGTTGGGCCAGTAACCGAAAGGTTGCTGGTTTGAATCCCCGAACCAACTAACTGAAAAATCTGTTGATGTGCCTTTGAGCAAGGCACTTAACCCAGCTGCTCCTGTAAGTCTCTCTGGATAAGGGCGTCTGCTAAAATCCTGGTAATGTCCTTAATCCAACACGAGTGGCCTTGTCAAACAGATACGGACCTCTTTGCGTAATGGTTAAAAATACTACAGTATATGAGGTGTTATTGCATAACACCATTGGTGTAAACTATATACACTTCCTAGTGTTAAAAATACTATATGAGGTGTTATTGTAAAACACTAAAGTGTTAATTCCCTAACACTGACAAAGTGTATTGGAGTCAGCACTAAGCACAGTGTTAATTTAACACTGAAAAGTGTGGACACCTATAGCAGGGTTTCCGTTAGCCAGCAATTGCTTTTGGCCAATAAAAAAACAAAAAAGAGCTACTATTTGTATTAATCAACTGGTAATTGAAGCACACCTCCCACTCACCATTCAAGTGCAGGCAAAAGGCTATCAGCGCGTCACCCACCACTTTACAATGTGAGCTGGAGGCAGTATGCATTTTGAAAACATACTTAACTGTTTGAAACCTGAATGTTTTATTTCATATTATGAGGCATGTCTTAACTTCCTTCAAAGCAGTCTATAGGCAAAATCCGACCATGGAAGCCTGGAGGCGATTATTTTATAAAGACTTCTGTAAGGTTCTGTATTTATTTTCTTAGTCAACCTTGTGTTCTTGAACGTAGCCCTGTTTCTTTGTGTTCTTGAACGTAGCCCTGTCTTTCATTTTTGGTCATTGATTTCACCTGTGTTAGTTACTCACCTGGTCTCATCAGCTCCTTATTTAGTTCAGGTCATTCTGTTTGTGCTTTGTGAGGTATTGTTCATTTTGATTCTACTAAGCCTTTTCCTAGCTCGTTTGTGAGAACCAGTTAAAGCCTTCAGTCCTAGTTTTGATTCACCTGCCTGTATGACCATTGTCTGCCTGTAACCACGATTCCTGTCTTCTGCGAAGGCGAAATAAAGACCTGCCGCGCTCTGCCCGTGAATCTACACCTTTTTCTCCCTGAGTATTCATTACAGAATATCTCACCTAAAAAACGGAATGGATTCAGCAGAGCTACACTGGCGCCTATCCCAGCAAGAGGAGCGTATGGAGGAAATCTGCCATCTTCTCTGCCAGCCTATCCCTACTCCTCCGATGCCAGGTATCGTAACCCACAGCCCTCGTTCATTCATATCCATGCCTGGAAAATATGACGGTTCACCTGGGAAATGTCAGGGATTTCTGATGCAATGCAGCAAATACATTGAGCACAACCCCACTAACTTCGCCACCGACAAGAGCAGGGTGGATCTTGTTGTGTCTCTACTCACAGGCAAAGCCCTGGATTGGGCCACCGCCATATGGACTGCCAACAGCACAGAACTCAGATCCGAGACCCATTTCCACACCCTCTTCAAAGAGGTACTCAATCACTTTCCTTCCGGTCGCCCTATAGGAGATCTCCTCATAGAACTTCAACAAGGACGCAATTCAGCTGCCGAGTATGCCCTCGAGTTCCGCACCATGGCTGCAGGGAGTGGATGGAGTGAGGCTGCTTTACTTACTGTCTACCGGAGAGGGCTCAACAGGGTACTTCAGGCGGAGCTGGCCTGTAGAGGTGACCTTCAGGATTTAAATCAATACATTCGTATGTCCATCTCCATTGACCACCTCATCGCCGACCGCCGAAGAACTCT
Source organism: Coregonus lavaretus (assembly GCF_964263955.1). Taxonomy (NCBI): domain Eukaryota; kingdom Metazoa; phylum Chordata; class Actinopteri; order Salmoniformes; family Salmonidae; genus Coregonus; species Coregonus lavaretus. The sequence goes on along the minus strand of NW_028160636.1, from coordinate 16,376 downwards.
GCCACCCAGGAAACTGAAACCTTCTCTTTCCATGATTCCGTCATCCCGTCCGAGTCTTCCAGAACCCATGCAGTTGGGCCATGCTCCTCTCCCGTGTATCGAACGTCAAAGGCGGATCCAAGAAGGGCTCAGCCTATACTGTGGAGGGAAAAATCATCTACTCAACCATTGCCCTGTTCGCCCCCCACGGAGAGATGAGAAGGGTCCCTCGCTGCCATGCAGGTAGGCGTGTGCTTATTGCTAAATATCTCCCAGAAGCAAATTTCCATCCCAGTATTGATAACCGTAAAGGGGGTTACTAAGTACGTAGAGGGCTTGATAGATTCGGGAGCAGCACGTAATTTTATCGATCACCAGCTAGTACAAGAGCTAACACCTGTCACCCCTCCCTTAAGGATTAACGCCCTGGACGGGCAGCCATTGGGCTCGTGCTTCATTACACACCTGACACAGAGCGTCACCCTCCAGATTGGAGTCTTCCACACCATTCAACTCATGGAACTCTCATCCCCCAAACAGCCACTCATCCTCGCACCCCTGGCTTTGTCGTCACGACCCTGCCATCTTGTGGCAACAAGGTGAACTACTGTCCTGGTCTTCTACCTGCTACACCAGTTGTCACAGCCTACCCTGCAGAGCCAACACCATTGAGGACTCTGCCTCTGCAGTGCCACCCACCATACCATCTGAATTCGCCCAGTACAGCAATGTCTTCACCAAAATCAAGGCCTCCCCTCTGCCACCACATCACCCAAGGGACTGTGCTATTGACTTACTCCCTTGAGTGTCCCCACCGAAGGGCCGTGTTTACCCCCTATCTATCCCGGAAAATGAGGCAATGGAGAACTACATTGATGAAGCACTCAAACAGTTTCATTCGTCCTTTGTCTTCCCCGGCTGCGTCCAGCTTCTTCTTCGTTGGAAAAAAGGACGGTGGTGTCCGTCCATGTTCTGATTACCGTTTCCTGAATGACGTCACATGACTGTTTCCCTCTTCCTCTCCTTCCCAGAGACCCTTGAAAAAGTGGGCTGCACCAACATCTATACAAAACTCGACCTGCGAAGTGCATATAACCTTGTCCGTATACGTGAAGGTGACGAATGGAAGACAACCTTTATCACTGCGCGAGGACACTACAAATACCTGGTCATGCCCTACGGCCTTACTAACGCCTTAGCCGTCTTCCAATCCTTTATGAACAAGGTTTTCCAGGATATGATCAACCGCTTTCTCATCGTCTACATTGATGACATCCTGATTTACTCCCACACCCTGAAGGAACACATACCGCATGTACAAAAGGTTATCCAACGGCTCCTTGACCATAACCTTTATGTGAAGACTGAAAAGAGCACCTTCCATGTAACCTCAGTAAACTTCCTCGGTTTCGTACTGACACCTGGAGGGGTCAGCATGGATGAGAACAAAGTCACCGCCGTCAGTAACTAGCCCAAACCCACCACCGTTAAGGAACTCAAACATTTCATTGGGTTCTCCAACTTCTATCGCCGGTTAATTTGGAACTTCAGTTCTACTGCCGCTCCCCTCACTGCTCTTACCAGCCAAAAGACCCGGACCCTTCACTGGACTGATACCGCCCTGACTGCTTTCAACAACTTGAAAAGCCTCTTCAACTCAGCTCCTGTCCATCACCAACCTGATCCGACCCTTCCTTTCACCCTGGAGGTGGATGCCTCTGAAGTAGGTGTAGGAGCCATACTCTCTCAGCGGGTGGGAACACCTCCAAAATCACATCCGTGTGCCTTCTTCTCCAGGAAGTTATCCTCCGCTGAGAGGAATTACGATGTTGGGAACAGAGAACTCCTCACCATCAAGCTGGCCCTCGAGGAGTGGCGCCACTGGTTGGAGGGTGCACAACATCCCTTTCTCATCCTAACAGATCATTGTAATCTGGAATATATCAGAGGGGCCAAGAGGTTAAACTCCAGACAAGCCCGCTGGGCTCTCTTCTTCACACGCTTCCATTTTCATGTTACTTACATCCCTGGAAAGAAAAACATAAAAGCCGATGCTCTCTCCTGCCAGTTTGATCTTCCGACCAGTAACTCAGACACTACACCCATTGTTCCTTCCTCTTGCATTATGGGACCGGTACTGTGGGAGGTTCACTCTGTCATACAAGAAGCTCTAACCTCAGACCTGGCTCCTCCTGAGACACCAGCTGGGAAGAGTTACGTACCAGCAGCTGTTAGACCCCAACTGATACAATGGTGTCACACGTCCTTGGGGTCAGGACATCCGGGCATTACACGAACCACCGAACTGCTAGCCCGTAAGTTCTGGTTGTCCTCACTGGCATCCAGCGTAAGTGATTACGTACTCTCCTGTCCAGTATGTGCCCAAACCAAAAGCCCTCGTCATCTCCCTTCCGGTAATCTTCAACCTTTGCCATTCCCTCACAGACCCTAGTCCCACATAGCTGTTGATTTCATCACAGACCTTCCTGAATCCTCTGGCAACACCACCATCCTTGTCATAGTAGACCGTTTTTCAAAAATGTGTCGTCTGGTTCCTCTTCCTCATTTACCTAACGCCATGGAATTGGCTGAGTGTATGTTCCAGCAGGTGTTCCGTCTGTATGGGATTCCGGAGGACATCGTCTCTGACCGCGGGCCCCCCGGGTGTGTCGAGCATTCTGTGACCGACTGGGGGTCGTCCTCAACCTCTCCTCCAGGTACCATCCCTAGACCAACGGGCAAACGGAACGCCTGAACCAAGAAATAGGGAAGTACCTCCGCCAACAATGTTCTGCCTCTCCACACGACTGGAGTCTGTATATGGCCTGGGCTGAATACGCTCAGAACTCACTCATGCATTCATCCCTCCGCCTTACTCCGTTTCAGTGTGTACTTGGTTACCAACCCCTCATGTTTCCCTGGGAGGCAGAGCCTGGTACTGTCCCAGCTGTCGAATACTGGTTTCGGCATAGTGAGCGGGTATGGGAGACCGCTCACCGGCATCTGCAGGAAGCCTCTAATACCCAGAAACACTTTGCCGACAGACGCCGCCGACCTACGCCACTCTTTCACCCCGGTCAGCGTGAGTGGCTGTCTACCAGAGACATCCGGCTCCACCTCCCCTGCAAAAAGTTCTGTCCTCGCTTCATTGGTCCCTTCAAGATAACCCATCGCATCAACCATGTCACGTACTGCCTCCAGAACTGTAAGGTTCTGTATTTATTTCCTTAGTCAACCTTGTGTTCTTGAACGTAGCCCTGTTTCTTTGTGTTCTTGAAGTCTTTCATTGTTGTTCATTGATTTCACCTGTGTTAATTACTCAGTTTTGATTCACCTGCCTGTTTGCCTACCTGTGTATGGTCATAGCCTGCCTGAGACCACGATTCCTGCCTTCTGCGAAGGTGAAATGAACACCTGCCGCGCTCTGCGGGTGAATCTACACCTTTTTCTATTCATTACAACTTCATAGGCGGCACATTTCAAGTTTGGGGAAGCTTACAATTTATCCTACCATTTCTAACGTTCTGCGTGCCAGTTACGATTTTCATATGTGCATTTTCGTGGAACAGTTTCATTTCAATAATAACGTTTTAGTATCTCAAAATCATTGTCAAGTGGTTAATCATAAAAATCTGAATTAAAATGATAAAATCTCAAAGTTAAAAGTGAACTAATGCGAGATCACCAGCCTCTGCCATTAGGACATTGATACACCGTGATCCATCATAGCCTATAGGCCAATGCAGTAGAAGACCTATAACTTCCATTGCTCTTTCACACTGAGGATTGGTGATGTCGAGGGGGAGATTGTTGGAAATATTTTTCAAATAGCTTACTGTGAGGAACTATGGTTTTAATATTTTCTCATTCGCAATGGATGTTAAAACACTTTCCTACATTTCCACGCAGCAGGCCAGGTACTTCTATGAGTGCTCAGGCATGGGCGCTCCCTAAACATTATCAGAACAGCGAAACCAGACACATTCTCATTGCTCACATAGAGCACTCCAAACAAAAGACAATGAAAGAATTGACTAATCTCGTAAATGATGGTTTTGAAATCAACCAAAACTTGTTTCTCACAAGTGTAGCAGGTTGTGAACTCTGCAAACAACGTTTCCAATCTGAGAATGAGAACGGTCGGTTAATGACTGTAATTAATACATGCATTAACAGAAATGAATGTAACCAAATGACAGGGGTTAACAGTACATTTACTACTGGGGACATATGTAATGGGGAATTGAAACAAGTAAAAAATCAAAGAGCAAACAATTCACACAATGAAACAATCTATGCGCAAGAATTGGTGGGAGACAGTTGAGCCATTCTGGAGAGAGTCTCTTCGCCACACACCCCTCCCCTTCTTGTCTCAACATTTTAAATTATACTCAAGACACATTATCTTCACACATATTTTAGATGCTTTTCACTGACAGCACAACTCAATAATCAGCTAGGCCTATTGCCACACGCGCTGCCAAAATTGCGGCCTTCCCAAATAATGTGTGATTTCTGTCATTCTGAGCATCGTGGATGGACACCCTAACAGTGGTGTAAAGTATTTAAGTAAAAATACTTTAAAGTACTACTTACGTAGTTTTTGGGGGTATCTGTACTTTACTTGACTATTTATATTTTTGACTACTTTTACTCCACTACAGTCCTAAATAAAATAATGTACATTCTACTCCATACATTTTCCCTGACACCCAAAAGTCCTCGTTGCAAAATTGTCTACTGCATCTGATCTGGCGGACTCACTAAACTCAAATGCTTTGTTTGTAAATTATGTCTGTGTTGGAGTGTGCCCCTGGCTATCTGTAAATTAAAAAAACAAGAAAATCTTGCAGTCTGGTTTGCTTAATCTAATGAATTTGAAATGATTTTTACTTTTACTTTTATTTTTGATACTTAAGTATATTTAAAACCAAATACTTTTTGACTTTTACTCAAGTAGGATTTTACTGGGTGAGACTTTCACTTTTACTTGAGTCATTTTCTATTAAGGTATCTTTACTTTTACTCAAAAAAGTAAAAAAAATTCCACCACAGCACCCTAATGCGTTATGCACCAAATGCATTTCTCAAATGGCCGATAAATTCAAATCTTCCCGGTCATGTTGTCCGGCGCCACATTTTCCTAACGGAAACCCTGCATATAGACACTGGCCCAGTGTTGAATTAGACACTGGATAATTTGTTGTGCAGTCATATAGAAACCATAATCTGTACTATTAAGCATCTCTACAATAAATCACTACCACCAACAACCCCATGATGAGAATATTCCACATTTCCAAAAGCACCTGTCAGCAGAGCATGCATGAAACTACTAGGACCGGGACTAGCTGACACATTTTCTGGGAATGGAAGAATGTGGAATCTGGAATGGAATCTCCATATACAGTGAGGGGAAAAAGTATTTGATCCCCTGCTGATTTTGTACGTTTGCCCACTGACAAAGAAATGATCAGTCTATAATTTTAATGGTAGGTTTATTTGAACAGTAAGAGACAGAATAACAACAAAATAATCCAGAAAAACGCATGTCAAAAATGTTATAAATTGATTTGCATTTTAATGAGGGAAATAAGTATTTGACCCCTCTGCAAAACATGACTTAGTACTTGGTGGCAAAACCCTTGTTGGCAATCACAGAGGTCAGACGTTTCTTGTAGTTGGCCACCAGGTTTGCACATATCTTAGGAGGGATTTTGTCCCACTCCTCTTTGCAGATCTTCTCCAAGTCATTAAGGTTTCGAGGCTGACGTTTGGCAACTCGAACCTTCAGCTCCCTCCACAGATTTTCTATGGGATTAAGGTCTGGAGACTGGCTAGGCCACTCCAGGACTTTAATGTGCTTCTTCTTGAGCCACTCCTTTGTTACCTTGGCCATGCGTTTTGGGCCATTGTCATGCTGGAATACCCATCCACGACCCATTTTCAATGCCCTGGCTGAGGGATGGAGGTTCTCACCCAAGATTTGACGGTACATGGCCCCGTCCATCGTCCCTTTGATGCGGTGAAGTTGTCCTGTCCCCTTAGCAGAAAAACACCCGCAAAGCATAATGTTTCCACCTCCATGTTTGATGGTGGGGATGGTGTTCTTGGGGTCATAGGCAGCATTCCTCCTCCTCCAAACACGGCGAGTTGAGTTGATGCCAAAGAGCTCAATTTTGGTCTCATCTGACGACAACACTTTCACCCAGTTCTCCTCTGAATCATTCAGATGTTCGTTGGCAAACTTCAGACGGGCATGTATACAGTGGGGAGAACAAGTATTTGATACACTGCCGGTTTTGCAGGTTTTCCTACTTACAAAGCATGTAGAGGTCTGTAATTTTTATCATAGGTACACTTCAACTGTGAGAGACGAAATCTAAAACAAAAATCCAGAAAATCACATTGTATGATTTTTAAGTAATTAATTTGCATTTTATTGCATGACATAAGTATTTGATACATCAGAAAAGCAGAACTTAATATTTGGTACAGAAACCTTTGTTTGCAATTACAGAGATCATTCGTTTCCTGTAGGTCTTGACCAGGTTTGCACACACTGCAGCAGGGATTTTGGCCCACTCCTCCATACAGACCTTCTCCAGATCCTTCAGGTTTCGGGGCTGTCGCTGGGCAATACGGACTTTCAGCTCCCTCCAAAGATGTTCTATTGGGTTCAGGTCTGGAGACTGGCTAGCCACTCCAGGACCTTGAGATGCTTCTTACGGAGCCACTCCTTAGTTGCCCTGGCTGTGTGTTTTGGGTCGTTGTCATGATGGAAGACCCAGCCACGACCCATCTTTAATGCTCTTACTGAGGGAAGGAGGTTGTTGGCCAAGATCTCGCGATACATGGCCCCATCCATCCTCCCCTCAATACGGTGCAGTCGTCCTGTCCCCTTTGCAGAAAAGCATCCCCAAAGAATGATGTTTCCACCTCCATGCTTCACAGTTGGGATGGTGTTCTTGGGGTTGTACTCATCCTTCTTCTTCCTCCAAACACGGCGAGTGGAGTTTAGACCAAAAAGCTCTATTTTTGTCTCATCAGACCACATGACCTTCTCCCATTCCTCCTCTGGATCATCCAGATGGTCATTGGCAAACTTCAGATGGGCCTGGACATGTGCTGGCTTGAGCAGGGGGACCTTGCGTGCGCTGCAGGATTTTAATCCATGACGGCGTAGTGTGTTACTAATGGTTTTCTTTGAGACTGTGTTGTTTCAGCTCTCTTCAGGTCATTGACCAGGTCCTGCCATGTAGTTCTGGGCTGATCCCTCACCTTCCTCATGATCATTGATGCCCAACGAGGTGAGATCTTGCATGGAGCCCCAGGCCGAGGGTGATTGACCATCATCTTGAACTTCTTCAATTTTCTAATAATTGCACCAACAGTTGTTGCCTTCTCACCAAGCTGCTTGCCTATTGTCCTGTAGCCCATCCCAGCCTTGTGCAGGTCTACAATTTTATCCCTGATGTCCTTACACAGCTCGCTGGTGTTGGCCATTGTGGAGAGGTTGGTGTCTATTTGATTGAGTGTGTGGACAGGTGTCTTTTATACAGGTAACGAGTTCAAACAGGTGCAGTTAATACATGTAATGAGTGGAGAACAGGAGGGCTTCTTAAAGAAAAACTAACAGGTCTGTGAGAGCTGGAATTCTTACTGGTTGGTAGGTGATCAAATACTTATGTCATGCAATAAAATGCAAATTAATTACTTAAATATCATACAAAGTGATTTTCTGGATTTTTGTTTTAGATTTTTTATTTATTTTTTATTTCACCTTTATTTAACCAGGTAAGCCAGTTGAGAACAAGTTCTCATTTACAACTGCGACCTGGCCAAGATAAAGCAAAGCAGTGCGATAAAAACAACAACACAGAGTTACATATGGGGTAAAAAAAAACAAAGTCAAAAGATTCCGTCTCTCACAGTTGAAGTGTACCTATGATAAAAAATTACAGACCTCTACATGCCTTGTAAGTAGGAAAACCTGCAAAATCGGCAGTGTATCAAATACTTGTTCTCCCTACTGTATGTGCTTTCTTGAGCAGGGGGACGTTGGGGGCGCAGCAGGATTTCAGTCCTTCACGGCGTAGTGTGTTACCAATTGTTTTCTTGGTAACTATGCTCCCAGCAGCCTTGAGATCATTGACAAGATCCTCCCGTGTAGTTCTGGGCTGATTCCTCACCGTTCTCATGATCATTGCAACTCCACGAGGTGAGATCTTGCATGGAGCCCCAGGCCGAGGGAGATTGACAGTTATTTTGTGTTTCTTCCATTTGCGAATAATCGCACCAACTGTTGTCACCTTCTCACCAAGCTGCTTCGCGATGGTGTTGTAGCCCATTCTAGCCTTGGGTAGGTCTACAATCTTGTCCCTGACATCCTTGGAGAGCTCTTTGGTCTTGGCCATGGTGGAGAGTTTGGAATCTGATTGATTTATTGCTTTTGTGGACAAGTGTCTTTTATACAGGTAACAAGCTGAGATTAGGAGCACTCCCTTTAAGAGTGTGCTCCTAATCTCAGCTCGTTACCTGTATAAAAGACACTTGGGAGCCAGAAATCTTTCTGATTGAGAGGGGGTCAAATACTTATTTCCCTCATTAAAATGCAAATCAATTTATAACATTTTTGACATGCGTTTTTCTGGATTTTTTTGTTGTTATTCTGTCTCTCACTGTTCAAATAAACCTACCATTAAAATCATAGACTGATCATTTCTTTGTCAGTGGGCAAACGTACAAAATCAGCAGTGGATCAAATACTTTTTTCCCTCACTGTACCTTCCAGGCTTCCACTACAGATGTAGGATCTTAATCTGATCACTCTGTTGCAGGAGAACATTCCTGCAATGCACGAAATGTAAAACTTGTAGTGTATTTGAGGTTTAAAA
>NW_028160636.1:0-5000 GCF_964263955.1 Coregonus lavaretus | reverse complement strand
GGCTACAGTATGTGAGGAGGTGTAATGGCTGGTGAGATCTCACATAACACCTAGCTAGGCAGACAGCACTGTTTCTCTGGTTACCTACAGTAAGACCTCTGCATTGCTCCCACTTTGTCACCTTGCCATTAAACAGAGCAGGTACAGACCCAGGCCTTGCTACACTCCGCTACCGTCGTACATCTTTGTCATCAAACAGCCCTCCTTCTCGCTCTCTCTCTCTCTCTCTTTCTCTCTCTCTCTCTCTGGGAAACATATGTTTACATTGCCAAAGCAAGTGAAATAGATAATAACAAAAGTGAAACAAACAATACAAAATAAACAGTGAACATTACACTCACAACAGTTCCAAAGGAATAGGGTCATTTCAAATGTCATTTTGTGTATATATACAGTGTTGTAACGATGTGCAAATGGTTAAAGTACAAAAGGGAAAATAAATAAACATAAATATGGGTTGTATTTAAAATGTGTTTGTTCTTATCAGCAGGACAAACATATCTCTCTCTCTCTCTCTAACCCACTCATCTGCTCATTTACCCTTCATTCCAGCCTGCAGGTCATACTCTCTCTATATAGAAAGTCACTTAGTGAATGAATGTACCTTTAAGTCATACAGTAGCTGTCTTTTAGGCAGCTGTGTGTAAGGGTTGGGGTGAGGTGTGACACAGGTGCGGTGCAGGATATACAGTAGGCAGTAGGCAGAGATGGTGAAACAAGGATCTTTACTGGTGGTCCCGAAGCCAAAATACAAATTAACGGACTTATCACGATAAAAGAAAGGTGGAGCAAATAAGTCTCCAAAAACAGCCAAAATACGAAATACTACCTAAGACTGAAACAAATAACGAAACAGGGAGAACACTTCTCAAGTACCTGTACATAGGTCTCCGATCAGACACAGAGTAGTACTGCTGGACATAGAGAAACTAGCAGAGAAAACTGAGCAAGGGAAGACAGGGAAGTAAGGGCATAAATACACAGGTGAACCGATAGACACAGGTGACACCAATAGGATTATGATTAGTCCCGACTGTGAGTGAGGAGGTGCCTAAGGTTGTCGGAGGATGACACCTAGTGGGTCGCTCCGGAACTGCGACCCCCTCCTGTAACAGCTGTGTGTGTAGGTCTACATTGATTACACAATCAGGCAGGGCAACTTAATGGACTCATTCCAATTGAGGAGATGAGAAGTCTTGCCATCTCCAGACTCTACAAGCACTGTCTACTGTAACACAATAATGCTGTCATTCTGTACTATATGTCTCAGCTTGTGCATGCACTGTTGATACAGTAAGTCCCAGCAATCACATACACAGTATAGATAGCTGAATGCTCCGATGGTGAGATAGATGGTCTGTTACTCGGTCCCTTGGAGTCTTTGGTTAGTCTGCAAGCACTGTCCCATAATTCCCAGAAATCACATCTTCAGTATGCAGTAAATAATTGTCTTGAACACTTGGATGGTAGGACAGATGGAATGTTTATCTTTCAATCTGTGTCTCTTGTTCTTTCATTCTCTAAAGTTGGAGATGGGTGAGGGGTGGGAAGGAGGGTGGGGGGTGGGCACCCAGCAACTATATTCTTCTCTCGAGTCTCCGCCACTGCATTTTAATCAGTTTGCTACTGTTTACCATGTGGGACAAAGACAGTGTTCCCCCCAGCCCTTTCTCTCTCTCACAGTGCTAGCTGGCAGTGGGGCTGTCGTAATAGAAAGCAGCACTCCATTGTAGCACTCATTACTGTATAATTATACTAATTTTGCACTGTGGGAAATAAATAAATAAAGATCCGAGGCGAATGGATTACGTGCATCCCCCATCTACTCTCTCCCGGTATCGGAAACAGACGAAGAGAGCGAGGGGAGATGCAGAGAGAGAGAGAGAGAGAGAGAGAGAGAGAGAGAGAGAAAGAGAGTGAAAGAAAGAGGAGTAAGGAACAAGGAAAACTTCCTTGTCTTCCCTTCTTTTTCTCTCAGCTCCCTGGTTATGTTCTGTGTTCTGCCTGGGCCGACCCTGGCTGGCTGAATGGTGAAACTTTGATGAGGTGATGTCGAAGGAGTCAGGTGCAGGAGGGTAAATCACAGAATAACAGGCTTTATTCCGCAAATACAGAGTTACGCAGTAATGCGTCAAAAACACTTCAGTGAGCAAAACAGGCACACTGGAAAATGCAAGGCACACAGGGAAATATCCCGGCGATACAAAATACACAGAGCTCCACCGAGCTTCACTATCCTCCACAATAAACAATCACACACAAAGACAAGGGGGCAGAGGGAACACTTATACAGGTACTGATATGAACCAGGTTTGTGTAATAAACAAGACAAAACAAATGGCATGATGAGATGAGGAGCGGCAGTGGCTAGAAGGCCGGTGACGACGAACGCCGAAGCCTGCCTGAACAAGGAGAGGTGGCAGCTTCGGAGGGAGTCGTGACAGTACCCTCCGCTTGATGCGCAGCTCCAGCAGCTCGCAGACACCGGCCTCGGGGACGGCCAGGCGGACGTGGAGGGATCGAGCCGGATGGTGACGGTGGAAATCCTGCAATAGGGAGGGATCGAGGATATCCATCACCGGAATCCAGCACCGCTCCTTCGGACCGTACCCCTCCCACTCCATGAGGTACTGAAGGCCCCCCACCCAATGCCTCTAATCCAGGATGGAACGGATGGAGTACACTGGGGCACCCTCGATGTCCAGAGGGGGCGGAGTAACCTCCCGCACCTCAGACTCCTGGAGGGGACCAGCCACCACCGGCCTGAGGAGAGACACATGGATAACCTATATGTAACCTCGTTTATCCTCCTCAGGACTTAGAACGGCCCCACAAACCGCGGGCTCAGCTTCCGGCAGGGCAGGCGGAGGGGCAGATTCCGGGTCGAAAGCCAGACCCGATCACCCGGTACCAAGACCGGGGCCTCACTGCAGTGGCGGTCAGCATTGGCCTTCTGCGATGCACGGCCCACTGGAGGTGAACATGAGCAGTGTTCCACGTCTCTTCCACATGCCGAAACCAGTCATCCACCGCAGGAGCTTTGTCTGGCTCTGATGCCACAGTGCCAGAACCGGCTGATAACCTAAAACACATTGAAACGGCGCTAGGTTAGTGGAGGAGTGGCGGAGAGATTTCTGGGCATATTCTGCCCATGGCAAGAACACCGACCACTCCCCAGGCCGGTCCTGGCAGTAGGACCGCAGGAACCTACCCACATCTTGATTTACCCGTTCCACCTGCCCATTACTCTCGGGGTGAAACCCAGAGGTCAGGCTGACCGAGACTTCCAGACGTTCCATGAACGCCTTCCAGACCCTGGATGTAAACCGGGGACCCCGGTCAGACACTATGTCCTCTGGCACCCCGTAGTGCCGGAAGACGTGAGTAAACAGGGCCTCCGCAGTCTGCAGGGCCGTGGGGAGACCGGGCAGAGGAAGGAAGCGGCAGGCTTTTGAAAAGCGGTCCACAACGACCAGGATGGTGGTGTTACCCTGAGAGAGGGGAAGATCAGTGAGGAAGTCAATACACAGGTGGAACCATGGCCGTTGTGGAACTGGTAAGGGCTGTAACTTACCCGCTGGGAGGTGCCTAGGTGCCTTACTCTGGGTGCACACTGAGCAGGAGGAGACGTACAACCTCACGTCCTTAGCCAAGGTAGGCCACCAGTACTTTTCGGTCAGGCAGTGCACTGTACGACCGATACCTTGGTGACCAGAGGAGGGTTCATGTGTGCCCAATAGATCAGACGGTCATGGACAAGAGACGGCACGTACTGCAGCCCAGCTGGACACTGAGGTGGAGATGGCTCTGTGCGTAACGCCCGCTCTATGTCCGCGTCCACCGCCCATACTACCGGCGCCACAATGCAGGAGGCCGGGAGTATGGGGGTGTTGTCTATGGGCCTCTCCTCTGTGTCGTACAGCCGTGACAGTGCGTCTGCATTCACGTTCTTCGTACCCGGGATATAAGATAGTGTAAAATCAAACCGGGTGAAGAATAGGGCCCACCTGGCCTGGCGAGGGTTCAGCCTTCTCGCTGCCCGGATGTACTCCAGGTTACGGTGGTCTGTCCAGACAAGAAAAGGGTGTTTCGCCCCCTCGAGCCAGTGCCTCCACACAGTCAGGCCTCGGACAACAACCAACATCTCCGATCACCAACGTCGTAGTTCTGCTCCGCCGGGCTGAACTTCTTGGAGAAGAAGGCACAGGTGCAGAGCTTGGGTGGCGTGCCCGAGTGTTGAGATAGGACAGCGCCTATCTCTACCTCAGACACATCCACCTCCACTACGAACGGTAGTGATGGATCAGGATGGGCCAGTACCGGGGCTGAGGTGAACAGAACACTCAGGCTACTGAAGGCCCTGTCAGCCTCAGCAGACCAGCTTGCCCGAACAAGGAGAGGTGGCAGCTTCGAAGGGAGTCGTGACAGAAACGTCTCCCTCTCTGACAGAAGGCTGTCACATTCCATGGTTGGGAGCCGACAGATCCCTGTGTCTGATCCTGAAGTGTTGTTATGTATGAAAGCACAGGCTGACTCCTCAGCCACACTGCCAACACACTGATAAGCCAGATGACATGTGAGCTAGCTTGCTATATTATTCTGGGATGGATATGATTTTGTGTGTGGGTGCGTGTGTGTGTGTGTGTGTGTGGGGGGGGGGGGGTTGAGAAGCAACTACTCGTTTTCGAGGAAAAACTTAATTGGGGAGAAGATTCAATGGGTGGAGAGGGGAGGGATGGATGGAAGAAGAGAGGGAGGGGAGGTCTGGTGGAGATAGTTTTCCCCATCTCTCTCTCTCTCATCTTCTCTCTCTCAGTCATTGGCTCCATGGCTCCATGGCTCATGTCTTCAAGGGCTTGAACTTCACAGCTCTTCTGTGCCTCTGTAAAACTCCTGCCCTCCCATAAGGCTTCTGTAGCCCCCACTCCTCCCCTGGCTGTCTATTCCACTCTACTCCACCAAGCCATCATATCCATAAGGTAGCAGGAGAGAATTTGAGT
>NW_028160637.1:0-11876 GCF_964263955.1 Coregonus lavaretus | reverse complement strand
GATTACTCCTTTCTCTTTGTTTAACTCATATTCACAACTCCCTGCCGGGGCCTGGAATGCGGCAACCCCCTACTTAAGTTGTAGCCAACTCAGTCATCCTGCCAATTTTACAGGATTCCGACCGGTTTTGTTGAGCAATTAGATAAAGGAAGCGAAGTGCAGCACACGTCTCTCCAGCTGTGTGGACTCGCATCGCCTGAAGGACTGTTGACATTATTGCCACATGGAAAATACATTGTCATTTCTATGGTCCACGTATCATGCGAGAAAAGCAGACACGTTGCATTTCTGCCAGATAGGTTCCATTTAATGTATTATTGATGGTCCAAAAAGCCGTTTATTTGAGCCTGACCTCTACAACAACACAACTCCTCTCTGGTGAAGTGTGTGTGTGTGCCAGCCTTAGTGTTTTTTGCTCCATCCATCTCCTCTGGCAGCTGTAGGAGGTCTGTGGTGCCTCTGCAGTCTGCAGTGTTCAGAGTCAGACATTGACATGGTCTGCTGTACAATGTGTACACTGCACTCACACAATACTCTCTCTCTCTCTCTCTCTCTCTCTCTCTCTCTCTCTCTCTCTCTCTCTCTCTCTCTCTCTCTCTCTCTCTCTCTCTTTCTCTCTCTCCCCCTCAAAGGGCACACAACAGCTATGTTTTCTATTGATAACATTTCTATGTCTTTGACAGAACCTGAGTATATTGACCCGTGGCCTGGCTAGATAGGTAGCTAGCTGAAGGGGTTCTCACTGACAAAAGCCTGGTCACGGTGAGGTAATGAACTCTGTGAGTAGAGGGCTGAGAGAGTGCTGCTGATTGATGGAACACATACACACTGTCAGGTGAGAAGTGACAAACTACGTGCTGTCTATGGTTGGACTCGTCACCCTCCAGAAATGCTTCCCCCGAGGATGCTATCAGGGAGGGAAGATTTAAGGAGAGACAGCTAGGAGAGACCATGGCTGATATCTCCCTGTTCCTCAGACAGCTAGGAGAGACCATGGCTGATATCTCCCTGTTCCTCAGACAGCTAGGAGAGACCATGGCTGATATCTCCCTGTTCCTCAGACAGCTAGGAGAGACCATGGCTGATATCTCCCTGTTCCTCAGACAGCTAGGAGAGACCATGGCTGATATCTCCCTGTTCCTCAGACAGCTATTTACTCTTGCAAATCTTGGGATGATAAGGAAACAAAGCAAACCAGCAAGCTAGCTTATTAAAGGCACATATTACAATTTCAATAACCTGTTATTTTTAAAGGGGCACCATCCACTTGTTTTGGTAAACAGCTGAGGGAGGGATGGGGCTTTAGTATTAGATCGTTTACAAACCAAAGAGTAAAACAAGCTTATATTTTGGGTTTTGATGGGGTAAGACAGTTTAACTAAGTTCATGAGGCATTTATAAGTTATATTTTTCAAGAATCAATTGCTATATATCATTAATTTAAAAGTCCCCAAATTAATCAAATTTTGGAATTACTAGAGGACATGTAAAGTACATTTTTAATGTATGTTAATCCCATTTTGGAATTTTTATCTATCTGGGTAGGAGATAGCAGGGCTGATCTCTCCCTCTCTCCTCACAGTGCTGCTAGGAGAGACCAGGGCTGATATCTCCCTGTCCCTCACACTGCTGCTAGGAGAGACCAGGGCTGATTTCTCCCTGTCCCTCACAGTGCTGCTAGGAGAGACCAGGGCTGATTTCTCCCTGTCTCTCACACTGCTGCTTGGAGAAACCAGGGCTGATATCTCCCTGTCCCTGACACTGCTGCAAGGAGAGACCAGGGCTGATATCTCCCTGTCCCTCACGCTGCTGCTAGGATAGACCAGGGCTGATTTCTTCCTGTCCCTCACACTGCTGCTAGTAGAGACCAGGGCTGATATCTCCCTGTCCCTCACAGTGCTGCTAGGAGAGACCAGGGCTGATATCTCCCTGTCCCTCACAGTGCTGCTAGGAGAGACCAGGGCTGATATCTCCCTGTCCTTTACAGTGCTGCTAGGAGAGACATTTACGTCATTTAGCAGACGCTCTTATCCAGAGCGACTTACAGTTAGTGAATACATATTTTTTTATACTGGCCCCCCGTGGGAATCGAACCCACAACCCTGGCGTTGCAAACGCCATTCTCTATCAACTGAGCTACATCCCTGTCGGCCATTCCCTCCCCTACCCTGGACGACGCTGGGCCAATTGTGCGCCGCTCATGAGTCTCCCGGTCGCGGCCGGCTGCGACAGAGCCTGGATTCGAACGAGGATCTCTAGTGGCACAGTTAGCACTGCGATGCAGTGCCTTAGACCACTGCGCCACTCAGGAGACATAGGGCTGATATCTCCCTGTCCCTCACAGTGCTGCTTGGAGAGACCAGGGCTGATATCTCCCTGTCCCTTACAGTGCTGCTAGGAAGATCAACAGAGAGAGGTTCCAAAACAAAGTACGGGAAGGTGCCTTGATATGCCCCCCCTTGCCCCTCCCTTCTGCAAAGGGGAAAAAGGATAGAGTAAAAAATGAAAGGAGTTCCATAGAAAAGCCCTCTCAGCACAGCAGCAGTACCACTGTCTGCCCCTCTCCTCTCCCCTCCCCTCCTCTCAGCAGGGCCTGTAGGCTGTCTGACATCTTTATTTAGCTGTTTGAGGCTCAATGCTCGGCCTGGCCTGCCAGAGGGCCCGCCCCAAATGGAACCATATTCCCTATATAGTGCACTAAAAAAAGTACTGCCCTATGGGCCCTGATCAAAGTAACGCTCTTAATTAGGAATAGGATGCCGTTTGGGACCCATATGGGCCTTGGTCAAAAGTAGTGCACTTAATAGGAATAGGGTGTCTTCTGGGACGCAGCAAGAGAGAGTGATCTGTGGGATCTCTCAGGGATGTTCTCCAGGCCTGAGGTGAGGTGTGGGATCAGTGATCTGTGGGATCTCTCAGGGATGTACTCCAGGCCTGAGGTGAGGTGTGTGATCAGTGCTCTGTGGCATCTCTCAGGGATGTTCTCCAGGCCTGAGGTGAGGTGTGGGATCAGTGCTCTGTGGGATCTCTCAGGGATGTTCTCCAGGCCTGAGGTGAGGTGTGGGATCAGTGCTCTGTGGGACCTCTCAGGGATGTTCTCCAGGCCTGAGGTGAGGTGTGGGATCAGTGATCTGTGGGATCTCTCAGGGATGTACTCCAGGCCTGAGGTGAGGTGTGTGATCAGTGCTTTGTGGGATCTCTCAAGGATGTTCTCCAGGCCTGAGGTGAGGTGTGTGATCAGTGCTCTGTGGCATCTCTCAGGGATGTTCTCCAGGCCTGGGGTGAGGTGTGGGATCAGTGCTCTGTGGGATCTCTCAGGGATGTTCTCCAGGCCTGGGGTGAGGTGTGGGATCAGTGCTCTGTGGGATCTCTCAGGAATGTTCTCCAGGCCTGAGGTGAGGTGTGTGATCAGTGCTCTGTGGCATCTCTCAGGGATGTTCTCCAGGCCTGGGGTGAGGTGTGGGATCAGTGCTCTGTGGGATCTCTCAGGGATGTTCTCCAGGCCTGGGGTGAGGTGTGGGATCAGTGCTCTGTGGGATCTCTCAGGAATGTTCTCCAGGCTTGAGGTGAGGTGTGTGTTAAGAGGATGTGATGTGAGGTCAGTGAAGCCAATCGTGTCTTAGGCTACAGCAGCAGATGGTGGAGCCTAGCTGTGTAGTGTTGGTGTGACTGACCGTGGTATTACTGTGTGTCTGTGTGTGTGTGTGTGTCTGTGTAGCGTGTGTGTGTTTGTGTGTGTAGCATGTGTGTGTGTGTGTGTGTGTGTACAGTATATGTCTGTGTGAGTTTAGTGTCTGTGTGTGTGTGTGTGTGTGTGTGTGTCTGTGTAGCGTGTGTTTGTGTGTGTAGCGTGGTGGTGTGATGTGTGAGTACTTGAGTTCATGTGGTACTAACTCACTCTATGTAAACAAGGCTTGACTCTCAGGGCAGGAGTCAGGACAGCCTGCTAATCAACACACTAATCACCCTGTCAGATCACTGCTGCTCTCTCACTCTTGCTGTCTCTCAATTCAATTTAAGGGCTTTATTGTCATGGGAAACATATGTTTACATTGCCAAAGCAAGTGAAGTAGATAATAAACGAAAGTGAAATAAACAATACAAAATGTCATATTATGTCTATATACAGTGTTGTAACAATGTGCAAATAGTTAAAGTACAAAAGGGAAAATAAATAAACATAAATATGGGTTGTATTTACAATGGTGTTTCTTCTTTACTGGTTGCCCTTTTCTTTTGGCAACAGGTCACACATCTTGCTGCTGTGATGGCACACTGTGGTATTTCACCCAATAGATATGGGAGTTTATCAAAATTGGATTTGTTTTCGAATTCTTTGTGGGTCTGTGTAATCTGAGGGAAATACATGTCTCTAATATGGTCATACATTTAGCAGAAGGTTAGGAAGTGCAGCTCAGTTTCCACCTCATTTTGTGGTCAGTGTGCACATAGTCTGTCTTCTCTTGAGAGCCATGTCTGACTACGGCAGCCTCTCTCTCACTGAGTCTCTACATAGTCAAAGCTTTCCTTAATTTTGGGTCAGTCACAGTGGTCAGGTATTCTGCCACTGTGTACTCTCTGTTTAGGGCCAAATAGCGTTCTAGTTTGCTCTGTTTGTGTGTGTGTGTCAGGCCCAGGGACAGTATTGTGCTGCTCGGTGACACTGTGAGGAGATTAAACAGCTTTCACTAGAGGGTCATCCCCTAGTGCTCTGCTCCTCTGACGCCCTGCCTTTAGC
This sequence comes from Coregonus lavaretus, assembly GCF_964263955.1. Taxonomy (NCBI): domain Eukaryota; kingdom Metazoa; phylum Chordata; class Actinopteri; order Salmoniformes; family Salmonidae; genus Coregonus; species Coregonus lavaretus. Next base: position 7,138 of record NW_028160637.1, on the reverse strand, counting down.
CCTCTGAGAGACCCGTCTGTTGCTGTGACCTGTCTATTGGTGTTAATGCTGAATGTACTACTTCTTGGAAGTGACTTGGAAAACAAGCTTGAGTTGAGTTGATTTCACTCTCTCTTTTGACTCTCTGATACAGGGCACAGACACACCCAAGTTAATCATTGCTGTGCTGCTCATTTGCAGCTGCACAAGGCACCTGTTGTTGTTTGAATGCCCGTTACACCCCTACCTAAAAACTGCTTCATGATGTTTCTAAAATGAGGTGGTTATAATTAGGTGTTCAAGCAGCAAGGCTGGGTGAAAATCTATTGTATTTGTTGGCGTTGATTATTATTTTGTGAAAATATGCACATTCCCGTGAGATGGTAAGGCCTAGGAGGGTGCAACTTGGCATGATGGTAAAGGGCCAAGGGCCACACCCTCTCATGCAATGCCATGCAAATTGACCACATGGTGGCACTATAACAAGTGATTGAAAATGAAAACGTTTAAAGCTCAGGCCCCATTGGCAATAAAAAAAAAAAAAAATTAGAATAAGGCTGTAACGGAACAAAATGTGGAAAAAGTGAAGGTGTCTGAATACTTTCCTAATGCACTGTATATGCGTCAGCCTACTAATTATACAAATACGGCCTAATATATTTCAAAATTAAAATGTAATTCACTAGCCTATACTTGTAACTTTGTAGGCCGCATGTGCTACACCAGAATTGCATGTTCTCTTCTGCTTTATCATGGTTTGAACGATGTGCGTAATTCCAGTCCATATAATACAGTATAATACAATGATCAAAGCTCTAATCAAATCCAGACATATTTATATGCTTTATAATGCTTTTGAATGACACTTCCGGTTTTGGCGGGAAATACCGGGTTACCCAAGAGAAAAGGGATTTATTCTTAGGATGGAACATTTATAAAATACCTGGAAAATATTAACCCCTAGGGCTGTTAAAGTGACCGTATTACCGCCACACCGGCGGTCACGAGTCATGATGACAGTCAAATTCCACGTGACCATTTAGTCACGGTAATTAGGCTTTTCCAAGCTCTGATGCTGCTGAGGGTAATTCGTAACCTACCAAACTGGCTAATTGTCTGGTACTCAGCACTCTATTGTCCCTCAAATCACTCTGACATCAATGCAAATGTATTTGAAAATCTAGTCAAACACTTTAATGAGAGCCCATGAGCTCATATTGCGCAACATTTCTATAGGCTATGCAATTGCGTGAGAAAATGATGGCCTCTATTAAAAAGAGGAGGATCCCATCAGCTTTCTATAGGCTAGGCCTACTATATTTATTTCTCAACCTTCCTAATATTAAGCACATTGCTTCTCTTTACAACAGGAGTATAGCCTACCTGGCTGGCATGAAAATGAACCACGGGAAAAGCATCTTCCATTCGCTATTTAAGTGCATAGATTACATGTTTTTCTTCCACTGCCCTTGTATTCGAGACAGGTGCATGATAATGGTCCATTCTAAATCAGAACAAATTTCACACATATAATGTTTAGTATATCTAAAGACAAGATTAAATCAAGAATATGGTGATGGGTGACAATATTAGCCTATCACTTGTGAATGATGCCTAGCTTAAGGCAAAAAGCGCATTATTTTTTGTGCGACTTTTTCAAATCATAGTCGCACACCTCATGTAGCCTAGCCCATAGCCCTATATGTTTTGATAAGGTTTGTATCACAACTAAAGTGGCCAAATAACTTCTTAAAATTAAGCACATTAATAAGCTTTACAACGGGTGTAGAGCATAATTGGCATACATACTCAGTGCGTACTCAAAGCCAGTGGCATGTCGTTAGTAAAGATTGAAAAAAGTAAGGAGCCTAGACAGCTACCCTGGGGAATTCCTGATTCTACTTGGATTATGTTGGAGAGGCTTCCATTAAAGAACACCCTCTGTGTTCTGTTAGACAGGTAACTCTTTATCCACAATATAGCAGGGGGTGTAAAGCCATAACACATATGTTTTTCCAGCAGCAGAGTATGATCGATAATGTCAAAAGCTGCAGTCTAACAAAACAGCCCACACAATATTTTTATCATAATTTTTTTGCAGCCAATCATCGGTCATTTGTGTAAGTGCTGTACTTGTTGAATGTCCTTCCCTATAAGCATGCTGAAAGTCTGTTGTCAATTTGTTTACTGTAAAATAGCATTGTATCTGGTCAAACACCATTTTTTCCAAAACTTTACTAAGGGTTGGTAACAGGCGGACTGGTTGGCTATTTGAGCCAGTAAAGGGGGCTTTACTATTCTTAGGTAGCGGAATGACTTTTGGTTCCCTCCAGGCCTGAGGGCACACACTTTCTAGTAGGCTTATATTGAAGATATGGTAAATAGGAGTGGCAATATCATCCATTATTATCCTCAGTAATTTTCCATCCAAGTTGTCAGACCCCGGTGGCTTGTCATTGTTGATAGACAACAATCATTTTTTCACCTCTTCCACACTCACTTTACGGAATTCAAAATTACAATGCTGGTCTTTCATAATTTGGTCAGATACAGTGAGGGAAAAAAGTATTTGATCCCCTGCTGATTTTGTACGTTTGCCCGCTGACAAAGACATAATCAGTCTATAATTTTTATGGTAGGTTTATTTGAACAGTGAGAGACAGAATAACAACAAAAAAATCCAGAAAAACGCATGTCAGAAATGTTATAAATTGATTTGCATTTTAATGAGGGAAATAAGTATTTGACCCCTCTGCAAAACATGACTTAGTACTTGGTGGCAAAACCCTTGTTGGCAATCACAGAGGTCAGACGTTTCTTGTAGTTGGCCACCAGGTTTGCACACATCTCAGGAGGGATTTTGTCCCACTCCTCTTTGCAGATCTTCTACAAGTCATTAAGGTTTCGAGGCTGACGTTTGGCAACTCGAACCTTCAGCTCCCTCCACAGATTTTATATGGGATTAAGGTCTGGAGACTGGCTAGGCCACTCCAGGACCTTAATGTGCTTCTTCTTGAGCCACTCCTTTGTTGCCTTGGCCGTGTGTTTTGGGTCATTGTCATGCTGGAATACCCATCCACTACCCATTTTCAATGGCCTGGCTGAGGGAAGGAGGTTCTCACCCAAGATTTGACGGTACATGGCCCCGTCCATCGTCCCTTTGATGCGGTGAAGTTGTCCTGTCCCCTTAGCAGAAAAACACCCCCAAAGCATAATGTTTCCACCTCCATGTTTGACGGTGGGGATGGTGTTCTTGGGGTCATAGGCAACATTCCTCCTCCTCCAAACACGGCGAGTTGAGTTGATACCAAAGAGCTTGATTTTGGTCTCATCTGACCACAACACTTTCACCCAGTTCTCCTCTGAATCATTCAGATGTTCATTGGCAAACTTCAGACGGGCCTGTATATGTGCTTTCTTGAGCAGGGGGACCTTGCGGGCGCTGCAGGATTTCAGTCCTTCACGGCGTAGTGTGTTACCAATTGTTTGCTTGGTGACTATGGTCCCAGCTGCCTTGAGATCATTGACAAGATCCTCCCGTGTAGTTCTGGGCTGATTCCTCACCGTTCTCATGATCATTGCAACTCCACGAGGTGAGATCTTGCATGGAGCCCCAGGCCGAGGGAGATTGACAGTTCTTTTGTGTTTCTTCCATTTGCGAATAATCGCACCAACTGTTGTCACCTTCTCACCAAGCTGCTTGGCGATGGTCTTGTAGCCCATTCCAGCCTTGTGTAGGTCTACAATCTTGTCCCTGACATCCTTGGAGAGCTCTTTGGTCTTGGCCATGGTGGAGAGTTTGGAATCTGATTGATTGATTGCTTCTGTGGACAGGTGTCTTTTATACAGGTAACAAGCTGAGATTAGGAGCACTCCCTTTAAGAGTGTGCTGCTAATCTCAGCTCGTTACCTGTATAAAAGACACCTGGGAGCCAGCCAGAAATCTTTCTGATTGAGAGGGGGTCAAATACTTATTTCCCTCATTAAAATGCTAATCAATTTATAACATGTTTGACATGCGTTTTTCTGGATTTGTTTGTTGTTATTCTGTCTCTCACTGTTCAAATAAACCTACTAATCTAATCTAAGCTAATCTTGCCAAGGAAAAAATCATTAAAGTAGTTAGCAATATCAGTCGGTTTTGTGATGAATGAGCCATCTGATTCAATGAATGATGGAGCTGAGTTAGCCTTTTTCCCCAAAATTTCATTTAAGGTGCTCCAAAGCTTTTTACTCTCATTCTTTATGTCATTTATCTTTGTTTCATAGTGTAGTTTCTTCTTCTTTTTATTCTGTTTAGTCACATTATTTCTCAGTTTGCAGTACATTTGCCAATCGATTGTGCAGCCAGACTTAATTGCCATTCCTTTTGCCTCATCCCTCTCAACCATACAGTTTTTCAATTCCTCATTTTCTTAATGGGTGCATGCTTATTAGTAACTGGGATAAGCAATTTCATAAATGTGTCAAGAGCAGCGTCTGTTTGCTCCTCATTACACACCACGGACCAACAAATATGATTTACATCAATAACATAGGAATCACTACAAAACGTATTGTATGACCTCTTATACACTATATTAGGCCCAGCCTTTGGAACTTAGATGACCAGCAGGGTTGTAGAGGGTGCAACAGGTCAGTACCTCAGGAGTTAATGTCAATTGGCTTTTCATAGCTGAGCATTCAGAGGTCGAGACAGCAGGTGCGGTAGAGAGAGAGAGTTGAAAACAGCAGGTCCGGGACAAAGTAGCGCGTTCGGTGAACAGGTCAGGGTTCCATAGCCGCAGGCAGAACAGTTGAAACTGGAGCAGCAGCACGACCAGGTGGACTAGGGACAGCCAGGAGTCATCAGGCCAGGTAGTCCTGAGACATGGTCCTAGGGCTCAGGTCCTCCGGGAGGGGACGGAACACAGGGCACACTGCCTCAGTGCTAACATCATAAATATGGTTCATAGGCACATGATTGCTGCATACAATAGCTGTAGGATCAGCAGAGGCATTCAGGGTAGTTAGAAGGACATACATTAGGTTACTTAAATTGTGTCTACCAACGCTCCTGGTATAATGTACATTTGCTAAAGCATTATGACAACTCAGCGACACAATGGTAGGGATTAACTGAGCTGAGCTTCGGGTCATTGATAAGTCATTGTCTCAATGCAGCCTTATAATGCTGTGAAAGGATCCAGGAACCCAAAAGATTTGGGTGGATCCCATCCTCCTTATAAAACGTGTTTTGTTTCCAAAAGTTATCGAAATTGTCAACAAAAGTTACACCCATTGAGCTGCAATAATCACATAGCCAGTTGTGAAGAGAAATAATCCTGCTAAAGCGTTCAATGCCACGATTCAGAGAGGGCACAGGGCCAGATATGATGGGTCTTTTTATTAGTGTCTAGTAGAGAGTCAATCAGCTCTTTTAAAATCCAGTTTCAACTGTTCAGAGCTGCCCTTCAAAATGTAATTAAAACCCACATGGACTATCCATTTCCATGTCCTGACGTAGTACATTCGGGAGCAGCTTAGTAATGTCATTTACTCGAGCTCCGGGATACTGTGAAGCAAGCTGTAGCCTATTGCCTGTTTCTGTTTGAGTCTTTTATTAAAGAATGTGAGACAATGATGTGTCTGTTTGCTGCTTTTCATTAAATCATGTAGCTGTACTTTAGGCTAAAAGGATTTCTTTCATATGTGCAGAATATTATATTTTGTAGCATAGGCTACCGAATTTATGAAAATAAACAGTTAATGCAAAAATAATTCTGGTAAAATGCCGACATTTGGTCGTTTCAATTTTAAAAAAGACTGTGACATTACAATAGAAATGAAACATTTTTATTTTAGAGACACAAAGTAGCAATAGCCTCGATAATGAAAGGGATGAGAGTCCATCTGTTACTGGCCTGTCACCATCATTAACATTATTTACATCATTCAAATTCACTAAATAATTTTGTTCATAAGCCCACTAGGCTACTCATTTGTTGTCATTAAATGTCCTGAATCATAGAAAGGGATTTACCTTTAATGTTTGCGCAATAGCCTAGGCTATCCTACACAATTGCACACAGAAGCCTAGACACAGTGTCCAATCCCACACACAGAAACATATGAAAACATTAAAGGAAAACTTCACCCAAAAACTAGCTTTTGGTATTTGTTTCATTAGTCCATTGTTGACATAGTCCCAAAATATTTTGTTTGTCAGCAATCAAGTTTTCAAGATATGAAATGTTCAAAATACAGAGCATTTGCCAGCGCTCCAGTTCCTCTGTGGAGATGGGAGAACCTTCCAGAAGGACAACCATTTCCGCAGCACTCCACCAATCAGGCCTTTACTGTAGAGTGGCCAGAAGGAAGCCACTCCTCTGTAAAAGGCTCATGACAAACCGCTTGGAGTTTGCCAAAAGGCACCTAAAGGACTCTCAGACCATGAGAATCAAGATTCTCTGGTCTGATGAAACCAAGATTGACCTCTTTGACCTGAATGCCAAACATCAGGTCTGGAGGAAACCTGGCACCATCCCTACGGTGAAGCATGGTGGTGGCAGCATCATGCTGTGGGGATGTTTTTCAGCGGCAGGGACTGCGAGACTAGTCAGGATCGAGGGAAAGATGAACGGAGTGAAGTACAGACAGATCCTTGATGAAAACCTGCTCCAGAGCGCTCAGGAACTCAGACTGGGGCGAAGGTTAATCTTCCAACAGGACAACGACCCTAAGCACACAGCCAAGACAGCGCAGGAGTGACTTCGGGACAAGTCTCTGAATGTCCTTGAGTGGCCCAGCCAGAGCCTGATCAAACATCTCTGGGGAGACCGGAAAATAGCTGTGCAGCGACGCTCCCCATCCAACCTGACAGAGCTTGAGAGGATCTGCAGAGAAGAATGGGAGAACCTCCCCAAATACAGGTGTGCCAAGCTTGTAGCATCATACCCAAGAAAACTCAAGGCTGTAATCGCTGCCAAAGGTGCTTCAACAAAGTACTGAGTAAAGGGTCTGAATAATTATGTAAATGTAATATTTCCGTTTTTTGTTTTTACTAAATTAGGAAACAAATTCTACAAACCTGTTTTTGCTTTGTCATTATGGGGTATTGTGTGTAGATTGATGAGGGGGGGGAAACAATTCAATCCATTTCAGAATAAGGCTGTAATGT
>NW_028160638.1:75000-76540 GCF_964263955.1 Coregonus lavaretus | reverse complement strand
TCCCTCTCTGCTCTGATAGACATGAGCTTGCGACTCTCATCTCTCCAGCGTTGCACTTCATCATGTATTGCCTTATAGAAGGATTACTTTATCCTATCCCAGGTATTCCTTAAAGAGGTGGGGTTTCAAGTGTCTCCGGAAGGTGGTGAGTGACTCCGCTGTCCTGGCGTCGTGAGGGAGCTTGTTCCACCATTGGGGTGCCAGAGCAGCGAATAGCTTTGACTGGGCTGAGCGGGAACTGTGCTTCCGTAGAGGTAGGGGAGCTAGCAGGCCAGAGGTGGATGAACGTAATGCCCTTGTTTGGGTGTAGGGTCTGATCAGACCCTGAAGGTAAGGAGGTGCCATTCCCCTCACAGCTCCGTAGGCAAGCACCATGGTTTTGTAGTAGATGCGAGCTTCAACTGGAAGCCAGTGGAGTGTGCGGAGGAGCGGGGTGACATGAGAGAACTTGGGAAGGTTGAACACCAGACGGGCTGCAGCGTGAAGGAACAGCGAGTTGCAGTAATCCAGACGGGAGATGACAAGTGCCTGGATTAGGACCTGTGCCGCTTTCTGTGTAAGGTAGGGTCGTACTCTGCGAATGTTGTAGAGCATGAACCTGCAGGATCGGGTCACCGATTTGATGTTAGCGGAGAACGACAGGGTGTTGTCCAGGGTCACGCCAAGGTTCTTTGCACTCTGGGAGGAGGACACAATGGAGAGAGAGAGAGAGAGAGAGAGAGAGAGAGAGAGATAGAGGCTTTTGGCAAGAGCGCATCGGCCATCACCAGAGAGTGAGCTGCGAATCATTGGGTGAGTCAGTGAAACTGAAAAGCATTTTTAGGAATATAATTTCCTCCTCATATTGTACAATATGTGTCTCCACACACCTAGGCCTAGGCTATTGAGGGATTCAAGACAAGGTCGTCTTTATTGATCTCAGATTCTCAGTTTGTCAGTGTCAAAGTAGCCTGCCATTTTCGATCATTTTGCGGTATTAAAAACGATTCTGCCAAAGTCTCCAGTCATGTAAAATGACATAGAATTGCATGAAATGCATTTGTAAAAGGCAAACGTTTTCCCGGACCATAGGCTACAATATTTTTTCCCCATCTGTGCAACTATAAGTGTCTCTACTCTACTTCTCTATGCCTTAATGTGTTCCTTCACCTCAGAACTCCCCAGGTCACCTCGAGCTCACTTTTTGTTCCGGCACCTGCCGTTTAACAAATTAAGCACTGCTTATCTATAACTGGGCTAATGACTCGCTAACTAGCAAAGAATATCAACAAATGTGCACGCTCTGATTGAAAGACTGCTCATGGGCTGCCCCAGCCAATAGAATTGTACTCCATTGCGCTCTGGCTCTGCCTACAACAAAATCACAGACTCAGCCACGCAAATGTAGATTTGTTTTGGTTTGTTGCATTGAAAAGGGGTTGATGTAATGTTGATTAGATCACAGAAAAAACGTTGATCTATGTAGTGAAAACGAATGGGGCGGACTCAGTGAAGTTCAATCTCTTGTACCTCTGCACAGCATGGCATTTCTTCCGTGTGC